>NC_080174.1:68082864-68283812 GCF_950295315.1 Erinaceus europaeus | reverse complement strand
TGCAGGGAGGGGACAGGAGTCATCTGAGCAGTTATCTGACCCCACCCACCCCTATTCAGGGGACACACACTGACTTTCAGCTGGAGAAGTGAAACAGAATCAAAGACACGAAGTGCCCCTACTGGATGACATTTTGAGGTTCTCATAGAATGGTGGAGTTTCTGTATCCAATCCCAGCACCAATGAGGAGCAGAAACATATTGTACCCATTAGAAAAGAAATGCAAATCAGAAAGTCAGGCATTTGTGTCCATGACAACAAGGGGAGCTCATTTTGGCAAACCTGAGTTCATTTATATTCAGATAAATATTTCAGTCTATGACTCTGGCACTTTTTTTTGCATGAGATATTTCAGAGCCATATTGAATGTTGCTCTCATGCTAAGAACTTGAGAATTAAAATGAGGGCCAATTTCAAAGTCTATCAGGCTCCAAGATTTGGGGTTAGTTCTACTGCAAGGAATGAAAAAGTGATAAAATGAGGGGGTGATTCAGCACATTTGTATACAGAATTTTTGAACTGAAAAGGTCAGGTCAGTAGTATCCCATGCAGCCCCTTTGTACAAACAGGAGGTCGGATCCATGCAAGGCTGAAGGTCACACAGCAAATCAGTCTAGAGCACTGGGCTCCTGATGGTTAGGCCAATGTTGCCTTTCACACATCCAACCCAGTGTTGGAATAGAAAGGAATACCAGGGATAACATTTTACTGTAACATCAGTTGTTTCTCTTTTAAGAGAAGCTATTTTCCTTAATCTCAAAACCCCTTGTGTCAAACCTCTGCATTGCTAAAAACTATAAGACATTATCTCTAGTAACCTGTAATCACCCACAAAATCACCAACAACTTTTTAACATTTCTCTAAGTCCTTTATCTGCTCAGATTCTAGTTTACACAACTGACAATCTTGCAAAAGTATTTCCCCAAGTTTTTTTAAAAATGTTATATACAAAAAAGCTAATGAATGAATGAATATAATATGTCACCCAGCAAATATACTATCAATTTGCTAAATTAATTTATTAATTCACTTTGGGGAATTCAGATAATCTCCTTTTTTACCACTTAAATAACACTGTGTTGGATATCTTTTTGTTTTTATCCTTAGTTCCATATCAGATGATTTCTTTGAACTGGATTCCTAGGCATGGACTTATGGGGTAACAAGTACACACATTTCAAATGCTCCATTTAAATGCTCCAAAATGTATTTCAGAAAGCATGTGAAACCCTAACCTCACCATACTCTCATCTAAACTGTCTGCACAGCTCCGAGCATCAAGAAACACAGGCCTTGTGAGAAGTGAAGCTAGAAGCCGAGCTCAACAATTTTCTACCCAAATTTATTCGACTAAAGAATAAGAAGAGGTGGAGCTGTTCTCACAGTTGTAGAATTTATTTCTTGAGATGCTGACTCTGCTCTCTGGGAGGACTTGCCACATTATTTTTTCAATGTGGAAGAAATGAACCCAGGACCTCACATATGTGCATGCTGCTAAGTTACCTCTACAGATCAGCTGCTATTTTGTTTGTTATGAGAGAGAAGGGAGAACACCAGAGCATCACTGAGGCACAAGTAGTGCAGAGATCAAACTCGGGACCTTGTGCTTCCAAGTCTGACATTTTTAAAAACTGCTTGGTGGAGCAAAGAAGGGGAAAGAGAGCCAGGGAGTCTAGAGTGAGGTGCCTGGTGACTTCACTTAATTTTAAGTACAGTGCTTTGTGACCCAGGAGATGGTGCTGCAGGTAGCATGATGGACTTGACACATGAGATCCTGTGTTCAATCTCTGGTACCTCATATGAGTGGTGCTGTGGTTCTCTCTCTCTCTCTCTCTCTCTCTCCCTTTTTCTCTCATTAGTAAATAAATAATTCTTAAGTTCAGTGATGGACCTAGCAGTATCATCAACCTGAAACTCCATCATGACTCTTGCAAAATAGCTGCTGAGGCAATTTTCCCAAAGGGCTCACAAAACAATTTTAACACATTTAAACCAGAATTGTGAGCATAGACTTTCTCTATTATAGAGACAGAGAGAAATTGAGTGAGAGGGCAGGAAGGAAATAGAGGGAGAGAGAAAGAGAAACATCTGTAGCACTGCTTCACCTCTCATGAAGCTCCCTCATACAGGGGTGGACTGAGGCTTGAAACCAGCCCAGGTCCTTGCACATGGTAACATGTATACTCTACCAGATGGGCCACTGCCCAGCCCCAGTCCCCATATTTTCTAGAAATAAGTCTTCCTTAGTATCATGACCTTGCTCTATGATTGATTCCTAAAATCAGAGCCTCCAGGCTAAGACAAATAGGACTACTGAGTTCAGCTCAGTGATGGGATGCCAGGGTTGTTTGTTTGTTTGTTTGTTTGTTTGTTTTACCAGAGCACTACTTGGCTCTAGCTGATAACTCAGCGGGGATGGTGGCCCCGGGGGTTGAACCTGGAACCTTAGAGCCTCAGGCATAAAAAATTGTTTGCATAACCGTTATGCTATTTCCCCAGCCCTAGCTCAGCAATGGGATTTGCTGGTTAGTTACACTCCCAGCTTTTGTGAATCTGAGAAATGCATTCTCATGGCCACCATAGAAGGCTGCCTCAAAGTAGTTCCATTTTTAACCATTATCTGGAAGAATATTTTATTCCCAGCATGAGGGATCAATACATGATTTCAGAAGCAAATGATAATTCTTCGTTTCTTTTATGGCTTCCATGATTGATGGTTGTCATCCTCTTTTCCTATCTACCCCTGGACAGTTTCGCTGTTTTCCTGCCTTTGCCTCCCTTATTATATATCTGACTAGTAGTGCTTTTTTTTTTTCTTTCTTTCTCAAGGAAATTGGGTCCTCTGGTATTTGTTTCCTTTCCACATCTATTGTAGGCTTGTATAATTGATTCTAGAATGATATAAACCCCAAATTGTAAGACTGTAGACATTATCTTTGCTATGGGCTTCTGAAATACCCAGAATTTCTTATTTCATACTAGCACCCACATATCCCTGTAATTTAATACAAATATCTCACCTGATAAACCATAAATTCTGTGACCAGGGAAATAATTCAACTGGTAGAGTGTGGGATTTGCATGCCTGAAGGTTCTGGTTCAACCTCCGACATTGCATGTACCACATGGGTGCCCTCATATTTCTCTTACTCTCTCATGCAACATAAATCATCTTTTTAATAAATTTTTTTGGGAGTAGAGACAGAGAGGTTGAGAGGGAAGGGGGTACAGAGGGAAAGAAAAAGAGAGGCACCTGCAGCACTGGTTGACTACTCATGAAGCTTCCTCCCTGTAAGTGGAGACTGGGGACTTGAACCTGGCTCCTTGCCCACTATAACATGTGCACAAAAACAGGTGGACTACCACTCATCCTCCTGCACTTGAGAAGGGATGTGGCATGACTAGAGTTGAAATTCACTTGGCTACACCCAAAGTCAGGGAGCAGGGTGAGTAGCAGAGGAAGTGAATGGATGTGGCAGGAGACTAGTTATGGGGCCTTGATACTGCATCTGTGAAATTTTCTTTTAGGTTTTACATTCTCCTCTAAGCCATAAATAACTAAAACCAGTGACTTAAGTGCCCTATTTCATGTGGTAATCACACCTGGGGACATGATTTTAAAGTGAGAGTATTTTGTGCCTGGGGAGGGTGACTCAGTGGGTAAAGTGCATATTTTATGTGTATGAGGTGCTGGGTTCAGTCCCCTCATGTGACCATGAGGTCCCTGGGATGATTCTTTTTCACATATGGCTATTGAACATTGAAATGTAAGTCTTGAGAACTGAGATGACTTGCAAGTATAAAATCCACAATGCATCTTGAAGGCTAAGTACCAAAAATATGTGAAGACCAAAAGTCCCCCTTAATAATTTATAAATGATTGTGTTCAATTATAATGTTGAGTTAAATTAAAAGTATCATTAGAATTACCATTGTCTACTTCCTTTGACTTTTTAATATGTTCTTTAAATTTGTACTTATTTATTTTTCATCACTGAGGCTTCACTGCTCTAGACCAACTTTTTCAAGTAGGGAGATAGAACAGGAAAGACACCTACAGCACTGAAACTTCCCCCTGTGCAGTGGGGGCCAGGCTCAAGCCTAGGTTGTGGGACTGACAGGCCAGGTATCTTCCCTGGTGAACTATCTTGCTAGCCCTTCTGTCTTTTTTTAAAAATGGCTATCAGAATTTTTTTTTTAATATGTGGAGCTCTTGGAAATGACAACAAAGGCATAATCTAGAAAAGAAAAAGTTGACAAATCAGTCTTTATAAGAATGTGCAGCTTTTGCTTTGCCCAAGATGGTAGCAATAGAATAAAGAAGCAAGCTACAAAATGGGAAGAAATGTTTTCCAACCACATATCTAACGTGCAATTTGAATCCAGAATATATAAAGAGCTTTTAGGGACCGTAGGGAGGCACCTGGTAAAGTGTACATGTTGCCACGTGCAAGGACCCAGGTTCAAGCCCCCAATCCTCACTTTCTGGGAAGCTTCACAAGTAGTAATGTAGTACTGTACAGCTCCCTCTCTCTCTCTCTCTACCATCTCTCAATATCTCTCTGACTCTATCAAGAAAAAAAGAAGGGAGAAGGGAAAAAAAAGGCCACTAGGAGCTGTGGCACTGAACCCCAGTGATAACCCTGGTGACAATAAAAATAATATTATAAAATGTTTTTAAAAAATAAAAATGCAGTAATAAGAAATAGGCAAAGGAACCTGAGAAGGCACTTCACCAAAGAGGACATTAGGGAGTCAAGTCAGCACATGAAGAGGTTCAACATCATTCATTAGACATCAGAGAAATGCACATTGAAGCTATGGTAGGTACCACTTCTCACCACTAGGGTAACTAAAATTAAAAATATTCAATAGCAAGTGCTGGTAAGGATGAGGGGCAACTAAAACTCATAAATTGCTGCTAGGAGTATGAAATAGTACAACCTTTTTAGAAAAGAAATTTGGCAGGTTCTTAGAAAATTAAACATAATCATATATACTTCAGCAATCACTTTTCTACATGCTTAAAAAAGAGAGCTGAAAGAAGGAAAGACAGAGAGGAAAGAGAAAGATTCATCAAAGCAGCACTCCACCATCCATGGAGTTCCCTTTGGTATTTTCCCATGGTGCTCCCATGGGGTGCCAGGGCTTGGACCTAGAGCCCCATGTATTTAAACATGCACTGCACACACTGAGCTGTGTTCTGATTCCTACTGTATACTTTTTAATATAAAATATTTAAATCACATTAGTGGCTTGCATTAGATTCCCAGTGCACAATGCTAATGTAGTCCCACCGTTAAAATGTTGTGTCTGCTAGTCTAAACAGAAATGTTCATCTTGGTACACTGCTCCCTGATGTCTCTGCACTCTCCACAATGGCGATGTAATGTCTCTTATGATGCCCATCTCCACCACTCGACCGTAAGTCCACTATGAGTGCAGAATGTACGATTTGTTCCTGAACCATAGTAGGAAATCAGTAATATTTATTAAAAATATGTATGAATGAATGGGTGGATGAGCAGGATGCATGCTTGAGCTCTTGGAGAACTGAGAATGGCTATGTTATTTTTAACTTCCTCCATTTTCTGACTATTAGAATATCCCAGGGTTTAGCCCAGGGCCTCTAGGAGCTGAGGCTGAGAAGGGGAATGCAAATGATAGCCTTCAACCACTGAGCACAAAAAGAAGGATCCATGCCCACATATTGGGCAAAAGCAGTTAGAAAGCTCACCAAGGCCAATGAGGGGAGTAATAATGAGTTGAGGCCCCTGGGTGAGCAATAGAGAAGTGACAAGACAATCATCTGAACAGGCCTAAAAGCAAAACCTTCAGGAACAGAAGGAGGCTTGCCAGTTCAAAGCATCACCTCACACAACTAACTCCATGGTTTATTATTCTTCAGAAAGTTGATATTCCTAAGAGAGTAGGCAAAATAGCATGCAGGCTGTCATAGATACAAAGTGGCCATGTTTTCAGCCTTGCACATATTCTGAGGCAAATGAAAATTGTTATGAAAACAATTTATACCCAGCAGACATGGATGATTGCCCATGATGACCTTTTGCCGGAGAAAATGGGTCTGATAAAGAAAAAATGTGGGTTCATTAGGACAAATTAGAAAAAGCAAATGATTGCTCTTAAATTATGGAAACTCCAAGGCTGGTGGATCTCTCTGTCCTTCCAGGGCATAAAAACAATAAAACATAAAAAGAAATTGTTTATTCAGAGAAAAGCATCGTAATTTGTGTGAATGAATATAGTTTTGTTTTTTTAGGCATTTTCAGAATGAAGGTGTTTTTTTTTTGTAAACTAAATGAAATTTAATTGACTTATTAACTCTGCTATGAATCCTTCTTCTATAAATCTAACAACAACTAAAAGAAGGGGGGGCACTGAGAGTGAGCAAAATTAAACTGAAATTTCTATAAAAGCTGCCCAAGGACTGTTCCCACCAGTGAAACATGATAGAATTTGGAACATGGCACTGGTGCTTCCACTCAGAGAATGTGAGTGCCCAGAACTGCAGAGAAAGGTGAGAGAGCCATGGGAGTGAAGGCATCGCTCAGCAAAGTTCAAACATCCTCCTCCTACTTCTTTTGTGATCACCCACAGGCATATGTTGAGCTTTACAGTTTATGAAGTGCTTTCACATATATTATCTCCTCAGTTGCATCAGAGTAATTCTTCTTATTCATATACACCCATTTACCATGTGAGGAAACAGAGATTTGACAAAATGTGATTTATTGGCTAGTGAAAGCTATGGGCAAGATGAGAAACCACAACTGACTGTGATCTCTCCCAAGAACTATTTTGCCCTGTTAGTCTATTTTAGGTAGCTTTTATGCATCAGAACTGGAAGCTACTGGATTCATGTATCTTTCTGTAAGGAGGCAGGGTTGGGAGAGGGAGCGAGTGGGAGGGGAGAAGGTTTCTACATAAATCCAAGCAGGATTCCTACAGAAGTACTTAGAAAAGAAGAAGGTATCAGAAAGGATAGTCCCACATGAGGTGATTCCCAAATTTCAGTGATCAAATACACAGGTGTATTTCCTACTCCAGTCACAGCTCATTGTGAGTCAGTGGATGGAACTCTGGTCCTCACAGGCATACAGGGACTCAAACTCCTCCCACTAAGTAACTCTAGAACCTCTGAGGAACACAGTCTTCCAATGGATACTGTGAAAAGTATAACGCAGGGGAAGAAAGAGTACCTGGAGAGGAGACATACTCACCTCCATATTTCCTTGACCAAACAAGTTATATGGGTTCACCTCCATGATGGGAAATCAGTACTCCATACGAGGAAGGAAAACACAGATGTTAGTGGAGAGGTAGCTCTCGTGGTCACAAAAAAAAAGTGAGTGTTTTTCCAAGTATGAAATCATTTCCCTGGTGCTCATGGAAGACCTTTTCTTTGAGTCCCCAGCAGACCCTCACATCTCTGAGTGATCCTCCAGGTGGGACCACCTGACTGCACTGGGCCAGATGCATGAATTTTATTTTTTCAGACTCAAGGAAGTAGACCTTTCAGGCTTATACAGCAAAATCTCTCTCCATATTTTCTTCCAACGTAGCTGAGTGAAAGGGCAAACAGAAATTTGAAAGCGATGATTGCTTCCTTTGTGGGGGAGAAGGATACCCACTGAGTTAGGAACATATATGAATTCTGATTTGCAATCATTTCCACTATTTATGAGGTCACTGGACTTACTCCTGCTGAGTCCAATTTACAAAGAGCTTTGTTTGGATCAGGGAAAGGAATATTAGAATCCTGTTGACTTGGTGATGGCCAGAGGACACTGGGTACCAAATATAAGGGATGGATCAATGAATTGCAAGGAAGCAAAATCCTCCACATCAGCTCCAACAGGCTACATTCAAATAGATGGGAAGAAAGATCTCTCAGGGAAACTACTGGTATACCAACTGTAGTTTGACTACACATGGCAAAAAGAAAAAAAAAAAAAAAAAAGACTGGGGGATTATTTTCCAAATAAAAAGCTTATAAGAATGGGGATGGAGAAATAGCCCACCCACCTGGTAGGACAAATGCTTTGCCAAACACATGGCCCAGGTTCAAGCCCCAGCACCAGATGGGAGTATCATGAACCCAAAAGAAGCTCTAGTGCTGTGATCTCTCTCTCTCACACACACCCTTTTTCTTGCCTTTCTCGTATCTATCTATCTATCTGTATCTATCTTAAAAGATCATGAGTGGTAAAAAATCATGTATATGTGAAGCCCTGGTGATGTAAAACACACACACACATTTCTAAGAAAAGAACCAAGAAGGGCCAACAGTGGTGCACCCAGCTGAAGACACAGATTGCCATGTGCAAAGACCCAGGTTCTAGCCCCCAGTCCCCATCTGCAAGGGGAAAACTTCAAGGGGGTTGAAAGAGTACTGCAGGCAGTCAGGCGGTAGCACAGTGGGTTAAGTGCAGGTGGCACAAAGCACAAGGACCAGTTTGAGGATCCTGGTTTGAACCCACGGCTCCCCACCTGCAGGGGGGGCACTTCAAGGGTGGTGAAGCAGGCCTGCAGGTATCTATCTCTCTCTCCCCATCTCTGTCTTCCCCACCTTTCTTGATTTCTCTCTGCCCTACCCAATAACAACGACATCAATAACAACAACAATAATAACTACAATAATAAAACAAGGGTAACAAAAGGGAATAAATATTTTTTTAAAAAAAGAGTACTGCAGGTGTCTCTCTTTATCTCTCCCTCTGTTTTCTCTTCCCCTCTCTATTACTCTACATCCTATCAAATAAAATAAATAGTAAAGAACAATAAAGAAAGAAACAAGATACCCTAAGACAAAGGAGTTTTTCTTACACCATCATCACATCTCAATCCCAAGGCAGCTGTAGGATGCTGTTGTCTGATCACTCAGTCTCTCTAGTTCTGACCCCTCTCTGATGTTCTGATGTCAAATACTCAACATGCCCCATAAGAATACCTATAGAAATGTGTTCCAATTTGAACTCATCTATCTTGTCCTGCCCCCATGTCATCCCTCTGCCTGTTACTACCTTAGTAGATGATGCTACCACCACAGAGGTGACCCAAGTCTCTGAGCTTAGAATAGGGAGTGCCTCCCCTTCCTTCCGCCCACTACTCTACTTAGTCAACAAGTTCATTCAGTTTTCTGTCCCTCAGTGACTTTCAAATTACCCTTCTCTCTCCTTTGTTCCCAATACATCTCCTAGATTAAAACAACTTCCTCCCAATTGGACTGTCCAACACTGAAAAATACTATTCCAAATACTATTCCACTCCACCCATGCACTGCTGCTGTGGGACACTGACCCTGCTGGGGTAAAGACCTCTGCTTTAATCCTCTGGGAATTCCTTTTACTAGTAAGACTCTTTATCTGTCTGTTCCCTGAACCCCACTTCAGCATGGTCTCCTGGCCACTCTATCCATAACCCACTTACCCAGATCTTGGCAACACTCAGTAACTTACAAGCCTCCTAACTTTTCTCCTGACTATGACACTGTTATCTCTGCTTCAAAACTCCCGAACTTGCCATCCATTTCCTGTGTCACTAATATCCACTTGTCCTTCAGCTCTCTGACCAACCCCTTTTGGAAACTTTGCTGGAACCCCAGCCAGATGCACACACTGCTCTTCAGGAGTCTTGTCACTCCTGTGTTTATGTCTATGGAAATACTTGGAGAATTGCTTTGAGGCCATCTGTGGCCTTGCTTCCTCTCCTCACCCCACTCTGTGAGCTGCTTGAAGGAAAAGTGCTATCATTTCAAATTTTTGGTCACCAGCACAATGTATAATAAAGACGAGGTGCTAGGTAGATGCTATAAATGAGCACCTGAATTTGTCAGTCAATTATGCAGAAAGCCCTGTTCAAATGGATTCATCCTCCAAGGGAATAGAGAAGTGGTGGCAGGAAGCTGTTTAGCAGTCCATTCAGATGAATCAAACAATCCAGAGCATTCTGTCACCAGGTGCCCAGGAGATGTGTGTTATCAGAGAACTAAAGCCATCACTTAGCCTCCCAACCAAATAGTCACACTTCAAGCACATACCTTGAAAAAAAAAGTCTGTACAAATACAAAGCAGATGTTGTCATTGTTATCATAGTCAAACTGGATAAACCTGAGGGGTAACCAGATTTTTCTAGAATCAGACACTCTATGCACAGTGGTATGTATAAAAAAGTGTCTGGGTTTTTGTTGTTATTCGTTTGCTATTATTGTTTCTGATGATCCCATTGTAAACCTGTGTAGAGTGCAGAGACAGTTTGAGATGGAGACTCCATGGATCCAAATGCAGGGTGGCCACTCTCCAAGTGAGAGACCAAAGAAGGTAGATCATGTCTCAGAACCTGTGTCTTCCCTCTAAAATGGAATGAGAACAGAACTTGCTACAGGGTTGTCAGGGAAGTAATATAAGATGGTGTATGTAGAGTCGGTGGTAGCACAGCGGGGTTAAGATGGTGTATGTAAAGGCTGAACACAGGGCTGCAGAGATAGCTCACCAGGTAGGGCACATGCCTTGTCATAATTGCGTCTCTTACCAAAGCACTGGAGGAAACTCTGGTGGTATGGTGTCTTTTCCTCTGTTTATGTCTCTCTCTTTCTCTATCTTTCTCTCTCTCTCTCTCTCTCTCTGTGTGTGTGTGTGTGTGTGTGTGTGTGTGTGTGTGTGTGTGTGTGTGTGTGTGAATAATCAACCCTGAAGTGATGAAAACAGGCATACATGAGACCCCAGCTCTGACAAGAACAGATAAGTAAGGAGCCAGGTTGTGGCACACCTGGTTAAGTACACATGTTACCATGTGCAAGGACCCAAGTTCAAACAGTTTTACAATGGGATCATCAGAAACAATAATAGCAAACTAACAACAACAAAAACTCAGACACTTTTTTATTCATACCACTGTATATAGAGTGTCTGATTCTAGAACAGAAGTTTTCACAAAGGATCTTGTTTCCCTTTGGGTTTATCCAGTTTGACTATGATATCAGTGACAACATCTGCTTTGTATTTGTACAGACTTTTTTTTTAAGGTATGTGCTTGAAGTGTGAACTGCAGGGAGGAAGCTTCATGAGTGGTAAAGTAGTGCTGCAGGTTTCTCTCTTTCTACCTATCTCCCATTTTCCTCTAGACTTTTTCCTATCTCGATCTGATAAAATAAAAAGAAATAAAACAGTTTTAATAAAGAACAGCTAGATAAATAAGGAAATATTGACCATAGTGCCTAATAAATAAAGAAATATTGAACATAGTGCCTAATAAGTAAATCCTGTTTTTATTCAGAAGAATGATCCAGAGGACCTCCTAAAGAAAGGAGACTGGGGGCATCATCACAAGGGCTGACTTCTCCACCTCACTTTCATGGCTGATCTCTCCATCTTCCTCCCTGGTCAAGCTGCCTCCTTCCATGGACAGAGTCATCTCCTCCATGCTTCAGCTTGTCCCAGGTTTCAGCTGATCCTCCCAGATTTCCTAGCTCAGCAGCTACAGGCAGATTTGGTCTCCCAGAGGACCAATACTTGAGTCCCAGGAGAAAGACAATGCTTGGAACAGATAGATATCAAGCCCGGGCCTGGCCATTGTGGTGGATGGTAAAGAGAGGAAAAAAAGAAAGGGCAGGGTCACAGCTCATTGTGGTGAGTTTTAGGAATCCCAGCTGCAGGATGTGAGGGCAATTAGGCTGCAGTCATCTGTCACCCCATTGATGGCCAAGTGGATTCAGCTGATCTGGATGACTAGGCGGGTCCCATTCCTCCCTCACCGCTCCATGTGTGTTCCACTGGCAGCTCAGTCAAAGAGGACGGCCTTCTCCAAATAGAGACAGACTGGTCTTCAGTTGAGCGTATAGGAGTAGCTGCACTCCCCTGCGAGAATCTCCAAACAGGCTCTCAAGGAATCCCGCCTCCACCACTTACCATGTAAGTTGGGGTAAACGGTCTTGTCTTTTTGAGCTTCCTATGACTTATTGTTCATCACTAGTAGTTCAGTGCAGTACCTTTTGCACCACAGAGCCACCCCCGAAGCCTTTCTGTTAAATAAAAATAATCCTGGGTTGTCGGGTGGTAGTGCA
This sequence comes from Erinaceus europaeus, assembly GCF_950295315.1. Taxonomy (NCBI): domain Eukaryota; kingdom Metazoa; phylum Chordata; class Mammalia; order Eulipotyphla; family Erinaceidae; genus Erinaceus; species Erinaceus europaeus. The sequence continues at coordinate 68,271,729 of NC_080174.1, read as the reverse complement.
GCAGGTTAAGCGCACATGGCGCAGAGCACAAGGACCAGTCTAAGGACCCCAGTTCCAGCCCCTGGCTCCCCACTTGCAGGGGAGTCGCTTCACAGGCAGTGAAGCAGGTCTGCAGGTGTCTGTCTCTCTCTCCCCCCTCTGTCTTCCCCTCCTCTCTCCATTTCTCTCTGTCCATCCAACAACGATGACATCAATAGCAAAAACAATAACTACAACAACAATAAAAAGCAACAAGGGCAACAAAAGGGAAAATAAATAAATATTAAAAAATTTTAATCCAAATTTTAAATTTATTTTTGTTTTCATTTTATTTTTTGAGAGCGATAGTACTGGTTCACCACTGGAGAAGCTTCCCCCCTGCAGCTGGAGATAAGGGGATTGAACCTGGGTCTTTGTACATGTTACAAGTGTTTGCTTGGAAGCAGAAGCATGGGGAAGTGAAACAGGAAAGGAAGAGAAACAATAAAGGAGTATTACTGGACTAGATGTCGCAATGGGCAAAAGAAATGGGAAGATCATAGTATATGGGCAGAGTACTGACATCATCTACTACTGAGATGCATTTCTTAGTTTCAGTTCCTTAGCTGTGAAATGGAAATAACAAAACCTAATTTGTCAATTTATCTTTCCATTCTCTGGTATAAATGTGTCTTCAATCTGAGTGTATTGCTCTAGATTTCATTAAGAGAGAGAAAGGTAGAATAATTTGAACAGGAAAAGAGTTATATAAGAATTAGTAACAGAGGCCAGGTGGCAACACAACTGGTAGGGCAGTTATGTACAACGACCCAGATTCAAGCCGCTGGCCCCACCCACCTGTGGCGGGGGGAGTCTTCACAATTGGTGAAGCAGTGTTGCAAGTGTCTTTCTCTCCCCTTCTCAATCCCTCTTCACTCTTGATTTATCTCTATCTCTATACAATAAAGTAAATAAATAAATATATTTTTTATTTTAAAAAATATTAAAAAGAATTAAGAGCTCAAACCGAAGCGCAAATTTACTATAGTCATAAGAGAAAGAGAAACTCCAAGGAAGACCCCCAACCCTCCTACCTCTTAAACTGAGATCCAGAATGCACAGGTGAGTTCCACACAGAGGCAACATTGTGCCGTGCTTTAGAACTAGAGTCTCAAAATATTTAACTAGGGTTTTCTTAAAATTCTGTCCATGAAAATCTTATTTTTGTGGGCCAGCAAAATAGCTCACTTTGATAGTGTATTGCTATGTCATGTGCATGGCCCAGGTTCAAGTCTGGGCCTCACCACATTGAAGAAAGCTTTGGTGTTGTAGTCTCTCTCTCTCTCTCTCTCTCTCTCTGTCCCCCTCCTATCCTCCCTCCCTGTCTCTGTCTAAAAATATCTTGTCTTGGGTCATAAAATGAGAAAATCAAATACAGGGCATGTTCTTGTCCTCTAGGAGCTGCAATAAGAGAAAAAAAAACTAGTATTGTGACCCCTGGCAAATACTGATGCAAGAAATGTGTTCTTTTTTAGCATTAGTATATTTTAAAATACTAAGAAAAACAGAAGTAGCTGAATCACTGAATACTAAACCTTAACTTCTGTGGCAACACTGGGAGTAAGCAAGCCAGTAAAAAATTGAACCTCTCTTTCTCTCTAATGTTGCCACCTTGGGAGAGATGGAACTGTGAGGATCCAGTGCCCATATCTAACATCAGGGCTGGAAAATAAACAAAATATTATTTGGCATAGTCCAATTACTGCATGAGTGGCCTGTTGATTCACGTGATATTTATGGGCTCTTCTCTATTTGCTGGTATTGATAGGATGACTCCTTTTATTACCGCTTCCCAGATCAGCTCAGAAAAGCAACTAAACTATATCTAATACACTCCAACACCTCTTCATATCTGTGTACTTCCTTCTGTTGATTGGGGGTGGGAAGGATGGATGGATGGATGGTGGATTGATTGGTCATATCTAGCCTGTATTCTTGGGCAAAGTTTCTGCAGTGAATAGCAAAAAATTGGAACACCCTCTTCCTGTCATACATGAACTTTTTTTTGTTTTGTTTGTTTTTTTGTTTTGTTTCCTAGCTATTCTACCCTCTCTACTGAGAGAGTGGAGCAAAGCTCCCATTCTCCCTGTCAGCTGCAGAAATAAGGGCGGGGGGGCTCCTACTTTAGGCTTCACCACCTGGAGCTCATTGTGCCTAAGGCCCAGCTTTATTTCTCTCTGTGGATCATTAAACACTCAGACACCTTTATAATTAAACCTCTATTTTCTTGGCTAGCTCCAACTGAATTTATCACACTTATAAGCATTGGTTTTGATTAATATAGAAAAAATTAAGAATAAGCCCTCTAATTCATATAGAGAAAATTAAAACTGAGCAACTTTGGTAGCTTTTTTTTATAGAGACAGAGAGAAATTGAGAGCTGCAGCACTTGTGAGGCTTCCCGCTGCAGGTGTTATCCAGGGGCTTGAACTTGGGCCAGTGAGCATGGTACCAGGTGTGCTTACCCGAGTTTGCCACAATCCTGACCCCATTTAGGACTAAGCAACTTTGGAAAAGATGGACCAGTATGGTAAATAGACCCTGTTTCTGACAAAAGTAAAAGAGAAGGACAAAACACAGAACACCAGGCACAGCCTGAGACAGCTGGAACTTGTCTGATTAACACTGAGTTCAAACCAAATATCTTAGCTTCCTGCATTAACAAGCTCCTGGAAACAGGTGCTGGGAAGTAAATTAGCCATGGTCCAAAATCAGCCACCCCCATCTCAGAAGAAGAAAGTCAGTTGCAGTAAGAAGCTCCCCTGAGCTCAGAAAGGGAAACTGGAAGAAGAGGATCTCAGTCCTATCTTCCCAGTGCACCCCAGATAAGTAAGCCTCTAGCTAAGATGGTGCATCCACAGCACTGAAACCCATCAGGTCATTTCTATGGGTTGGGATAGGATGCTTCTCCAGCTGCTATTCTTGCTAGCTCTAGGGCTATCTGCAAACATGAAGTCACCTGTAAAACAGTGCTATCTTCATCTTTCTCTAAGCCGTGCCACCTTCTCCCCCTGCACTGTCCTACGCTCATTTCACCCCCTACGCTATTTCTGGTGAAGCTGACCCTGGCATGCCCAACCTAGATAGAACCTTAACATGTGTTCCCAGAACTCTCTATACCACTCCTCTATAATTGCCCATCATTTGTGGTTTTGCAGTTGGGTGAGTGAGTGGTGTCTGCCTTCCCCCATAGATTACTAGTTCCATAACGAAAGTGACCATGCCTGTTTTGCTCACTGCCGGTTACATAACTGTGAATATAGTGGATGTATCATACATAGTCAAATGGACGCAGAGTGGCCAAGGCTTTGAAGTCAGACCTGCTGCATTTAAACTCCAAGCCCAGGATAAAAAGGTGGAATAATAATAACAGTTCCTTGGAGGGATACAGAAAGAACTAAATAAAAGATTTTGCAATAGTATATAACACAGAGTGGATGGATGGTCAATAAATGTTTGCTAACATTAGTATTGTTGACAGACTTCTTTAAGAAGAGGTTGAGGTGAACACTGTTTAGCTAGAATCACTGATATATGAATTTACTGGGGTGATGGAAAGTAGGCACTGCCCTCCAGGGGTACTGTTCAGATAGAAGGTACAGAAAGGCACAGGTATGTATTCTGGGAAGGATCAACTTATTCATCTTGCAGTTAGCCAGAGTATGCTCTCTCCAGGACCAGGTGACTTTGAAATTACCTCTCTCTGATAGTTCACAAGCAATTAGGTGGCTGGGAGTGAATTGGCATCATCAGAACAATATCATCAAATTGTCACCTTACAATAATCCGTCTCATGAACAATGGGGTAATGATACCTAAATGGATACATCTATGCTACCCATAATCAGAGGACAAAGGGATATATCAATGCCTATCAATGTGGGCCACAGTGGTTTCCTTTTTTTCCTTTCTTTCTTTCTTTTAACAGTAACAGAGAACTTTTGCTTGGAGAACAGTTTATGAAAGATCCAACAGACAAATCAAGAGTGGAACTGACTTGATTGAACTGAGTGTCCAGATGCTTCTCAGCCCAACTAAAATGATTTTGGACTGTCCTGAAAGCTGGTAAAGATAAGAGTATATTCACAGTGGCCACACAATTGTTTTTTCTGTTGCTAGAGTCAGCTTCATGGACATGTGCCCTGGGCAATCACACAGGACACTGTGCTTAGCAGATCCCACGCTTGGTTTAGTGCTGGGCCTTATTATCTTGAAATTCTTAATTTTTTAAAAAATAAGAAACCCTATACTTTCATTTATTTTATTTTAATTTATTTATAAAAAGGAAACACTGGCAAAACCACAGGATAAGAGGGGTACAACTCCATACAATTCCCACCACCAGAACTCCGTATCCCATCCCCTCCCTTGATAGCTTTCCTATTCTTTAGACTTAGATCCCCTCCTCACCTATACTTTCATTTCACCCTGAGTCTTCTTGATTATATGGCCAGCTCTGGCACTCTGTGATCTTTGAGTTTCAGTGCTGTCTTTTAATGATTAATTGAAGTAAAATATGGTTGTGATTAGAAATATGACCTTCTAATGTAGCTTCTTGTCCCCCAGGAAAAGCCTACACGTTGGAAGAAAAAAGCACACGTTCCATGGAGTCACGAGAACATGAGTGCAATGAAAGATGCCTGAAAACCAAGGCTTAATATTGACTTTACTTTTTATTCTGAACAAGTCATCCCCTACCTCTACGCTTATTTCTAACTTTCAATATTTTTTAAATTTTTTTTACATTTATTTATTTATTTTCCCTTTTATTACCCTTTTTATTGTTGTTGTAGTTCTTGTTGTTATTGATATCATTGTTGTTAGATAGGACAGAGAGAAATGGAGAGAGGAGGGGAAGACAGAGGGGGAGGGAAAAATAGACACCTGAAGACCTGCTTCACCGCCTGTGAAGTGACTCCCCTGCAGGTGGGGAGCCACGGGTTCGAACTGGGATCCTTACACACAGGTCCTTGTGCATCGTGCCTTGTGCCATGTGCGCTTAACCCACTGCACTACTGCTGGACTCCCTGCTTTTGATTTTTTAAAATGTTATCTAGACAGTTTTTATTTTAAAAGAAATCTTTGTTGGAATTTTAATTTTTAAAATATTTATTCATTAAGACGGGAGAGAGAGAGAGAGAGAAAACAGAAAAACCACTCTGGCATAAACACTTCCAGGGCTCACACTTAGGACCTCATGATTGCAAGTAATATACTCTACCTATGCTCCATATAAAAGGCTGTTTAGAACAGATTTATGGAGAGAGTCATGTTGAGTGAAGCCAGAAAAAGGAAGAATAGAAAATGGGGTCTAAGAAACACAGCAAAGGACAACACAGGATGACTGCTCAGTGTACCATAGTCTATCACGAAAGACTTAGAAGCTCAGAAGGAGGAAACAAGGACTACAAAGGGGAAGTTGGGGACCTAAGTCGCTATGGTACAATGACATGATGGTACAGCTGAGGCTGAAATGCACTAACAACTAACTTAAAGAAATGTGAAATGTACCCTTGTAACAGCAAAAATCTTGAAATGATCATTTAAAAACTTTAATGTTTAAAGAATTATAATATTAAAATATAATGTTGGGATATTGTACAGATGTGTTTGGGTTAGACAGGACCCACAAACCACCATATTTCCATGTGAGTATTATTATTTACACATCAATCTTCTGCCTTGTTTTAAAAATGACTCCTCTGCCACCACATTACCGCCTCAGGGTATCGCCCATTCCCATGCGAGCTAAAGCTGTAGCAACCCTTGCTACGGAAACTTTCTACCTTCCCAGAGTGCCTTGTTTTCTCCACCCTCTTTTCTAGCCAATCCCATTCCCAACTTGCCACTTCCAGAATTCTCCTATAAAAGTTACTCCTGTTTCCGCTCTCTCCTTTTTCTCTTCCACATCCCGACCTGGAGAAGACCTGGAGAAGGGCTGGTGTACATAGCGGGAGGCGGCCATTTTGCTAGCTCCACGTGGCCTAAACCTGCTGTGCTCACACCCGACTCTGGGATGTCTGCATTAATAAAGAATTGTATTACCACGCTGCCACGAGTTCCTCATCTCTTTCTCCAGCGAAGTTAGCCTGGCATATAAGGTCATAACTGGCTAGGAAAAATAGTTCTAGTACCTTAAATATCCCCAATAGATTTGTTTTTGTTGTTGCTGTTGTTTTGTCATCACCAGGGCTTTACCTCTCCAGGTTAGCCTTTTCAGGTAGAGTGACAGAAAGGTGAGAGAGGGAAGGAAAGAAACTATAGCACCAAATCTTCCCCCAGTGCATGGGAGCCAGATTCAAACGTGAGTCAGACACAAGGCAAAGAAGTGCATCATTCCAGTGAACTATTTTGCTGGTCCTCTTCCTTGTCTTACACCCACTCCCTTGGATCTTATCTAACCCAATGTGCTACCATGTTTAATTTTGCTTTGATCATCCCATAGGATTTCTCTATAGTTTTATAATATGTTTATGGACTCTTAAAACACAGTATGATTTTTTTTTTGCCCCCAGGGTTATCACTGGGGCTCGGTGCCTGCACTAGCAATCCACTGCTCCTGGGGGCCATTTTTTTCTTTCTTTTTTTTTTTCTCATTGTTGTTGCTGTTATTGCTATTGTTGTTGATGCTACTGCTGTTGTTGGATACGACAGAGAGAAATTGAGAGAAGAAGGGGATACAGAGAGGTGGAGAGAAAGATAGACAGCTGCAGACCTATTTCACTGCTTGCCGAAGTGACCCCAGGGCAGGTGGGGAGCCAGGGTCTTGAACGAGGATCCCTGTGCCAGTACTTGTGCTTCACACAATGTGCACTTAACCTGGTGTGCTACCTACCACCTGACCACCCTGACACAGTACTGTTTTCTTGACCTGTTTATGAGTTATCTATAAGTGAAACCACACTATAGATATTCTTCTATCACTTAAAATGATTGGTAAGTTTGTCCTAGTTAATGAATATAATGGTAATATATTTATTTGTTTTTATAATAGTACTAAGTTGCTTAACTTTGACATTTTCTCTCATCCACTGTATGTATATGAACATTTTGGTTAAGTCCTTGCTATTATATATATACATATATATATATATGATGATCTGAGGGAGTCAGGCGATAGCACAGTGGGTTAAGCACACATGGAGTGAAGTGTAAGGACCTACACAAGGATCCCTGTACGAGTGCCCAGCTCCCCACCTGCAGGGTGGTCATTTTGCAAGCCGTAAAGCAGGTCTGGAGGTGTCTATCTTTCTCTCCCCATCTCTGTCTTCCCCTCCTCTCTCAATTTCTCTCTGTCATATCCAACAGTAACAACAACAAGGGCAAGAAGGGCAACAAAAATAGAAAAAATGGCCCCCAGGAGAATTGGATTTGTAGTGCAGGCACCAAACCCTAGCAATAACTCTAGAAGCAAAAAAATAAGAAGAAATAAATGATGATCTGAGCACTTTATACACAAATTACGGTACTTGTGCACAAGAACTTCTTTCAGGTATATTCTGGGAATAGAACTGGTATGTGTATGTGTGTGTGTGTGTATGTATGTGTCTGTTCAGGTTTACAAGATAATTTCTGATGGTTTTCTAAAATGGTGGCAAAAGCTTATATTACCAGGAGCAGTAAAATAAAGTTACTGTTATTCCATATTTCTACAAGTACATGACACAGCTACTCTTTATAATATTTGTCAGTCTGATAGGGCATGAAATGATATCTCATTGTGGCTTCGATTTATAACTTCCTGTTTACTAGTGAAGCTGAGTGTCTTTTAATAAGTTTATTGTGCATCTATGCTCTTATGGAAATAACCTACTTTCACCTTTAGCCCAGTGGTATATTACAATGTAGATTTTTTATATTCTAGATATCAATCTTTGGTTGACATATATATATTATATATTAATATACTCAATAAATTTTATAAGTTGCTCCATAAAAAGTCACAATTTTTTGTTATGTTTACCCTAAGTACTTTTATATGGCTGTTACTAATGTAACTAATTTATTGAAACTAAATTTTCCAACTGACTGTTACTAGTGTTAAATTTTACATTTGTGTATTGATTTTGTATCCAGAAACCTATGTAAAACTTATTTTAGTTCTAATAACTTATCTTTAACTGCTTTGGGGTTTTCCACATAGTCATTCTGCAAATATTAAGATTTGTGTTTCTTTTCTCCTAACCCTTGTACCTTATACTTGTTATATTTACATACAGATCTTGGCATGAAGCTGGAAGATGACATCATCTTTACCATTTTTTTTTCATTTGTATAAATAGGAAATAGGACTTCAGAGAGGCTAAATAAGTTACCTAAAATCTCACAAACAGGAAGAAACAATGTCAAACTTCTTCCCAGATCCATGTATTCATTCTCTGTGCTCTAGATTTCTCTTTTCTTCCCCCATCATACAAATACATTTGAGGTCTATAAAAGGAAATCTTGGCACATAAAAGCACTGATCTTCCATTGAGGAGATGGGGATTTTTTTTTCTTTGTTTCTTTAACGGAACAAAAGAAGACTAATTTGAATTAATCGATACACATGAACTATCCCTAAATCACGTAAAAGAGGAAAGGACCTAACATACTGTCTCCCATGTGTTGACTCACTTCATCCTAGGAGCAACAAGTAGATCGAGTGTTATTATCCCCAGTGTACATCTGAGGAAATTCAAATTTCAAAGATGAATATAGAAAACAAACAAGATGATGGTAACAGAACATTCCACGGTAAGCAGAATACTAAAGGAGGTATATTGCATTTAAAAAAAAAAAATGGAACAAGTTTCAATTATAATTTGCAAGTTAAACCCTGAAGTCCCAAGTAAATATACAAAGATGAGGCTTTGGAGAGGTTCTGTGTGTATTTCCTGCAGGTCCATGGAGATGAGAAGCCCTCCAACACAGTTCTTGAGGGGTCTGGGAAGGCCAAGAACTGGGAGGGAAGTCCTTTGCTCTTTTGTATTTATTTATTCTCTCACTGAATAAATGTATTAAGGACTCACTCTGAGTCCTGGGATTACTGTTGGAAAAAGTGCTAGTAACAGGTCAGGAGCCTTCCTCACCCTCAAGAGGCTTCCAGTCTAGCAACAGAGCTAGACAAAAATCCAAGTCTCGTAGGACCTCCGTTAACAGTCCCCATACTCAGGCAAAGAGAAATCCTGTATGAGACTTGATGAGCTAGCTGGTGGTGTGCTCCAGAGCTTTCCCAGGCCCCACTGGGAGGCTGCCACAACCTTGCTGTAGGCTGCGACCTATCCAGCTCCCCTCCTCGGCTTCCTGCAGCCTAGATATTGCTAGGGAACCTGTCCATCAGAACACCGATTGTTGAGGAAATTGAATCCAGGGGCTCTTTCTAGTCATGTTTGCTCACTTTTTTTCTTAGCATGATCTTTGGTTTTATTATATTTAGGTATTTCTTTTATTTATCCATGCACCAGGAAAGAAAAAAATAAAAGAGGAAGAAGAAGGTGCCTCTTTAAACTAAGCATGAAATGTACTAGGCAACCTAAAGTTGAGAATAATGGGCTTTTTTTCTTCCCCCTCCTGGAAAGCTAGCCTACAGGAGGAGAAAAAAAAAATCCATTCAAATAATTTCGTTTAGTCCTAAGTATAAAATAACTGAAGTCAAGGTGTCTCTGCTGTTATTATTTTTTCTGATGTTTTTGACACCCGCGTGTGGAGTTCTCCAGCGTTCACAGCTTCCAGAGCTGTGAGCTCCCACTTGGTATATTCGTAATACTCCTTAATATTTTCATTTTGATGTAATTTGCGGCCCCAGCTTTTTAAATATCCGCTCTGTAATAATGTTTAATTTCAGGGGTCACTCCGCCAAGGAGTATATTAAAGCTTATAAAACTCATTTCCAAAGCTCAAATATCAAGCTGTGATCAGGTTAGGAGGGCAACGTCTGTGAATATTTCATCTTTTATCATGCTGATAATAAGGAGATGACAGAGGCACATTATTACAATGAGAGAATTGCTCATTTCAGGCCTGGTGCTGGAAGCTGGGGTCTGCAGTGTGTATTACTCAATAAGAGCAATTCTGATATGAAAAGCAAGTTTACTGAGGCACCACTGTGTCTTATTTGATTGGAATGAATAATATATGGAGCTGCCTTTCGGGCGGCTGCCGGCCGGGGGAGGGGAGGCCTGTGTGGAGAGGTGCACTTGGGGATAGACGGAGAAATAATTTATCAAAGGATGTTTTATGGCTTGAAAATAAAGTTAAGATAACCACTGTTTATTAGAATCATTATTTCGGAAATCTGTATTCTGGAAATCTTAAACATGTGCCGGCTTACAGCCCGAGAAGAATCGTGATCTGTTCGACTGGGAGAGACGCCTCATAATTATCTATTTGCACATAGGAGCTGAGTGAATTTGACACCCGGGCTGACTCCTGCCACATTCTCCATTGGCAACTTTCATTATTGCTTTGCGTCAAGCCAACTTCATCAGGTGGGAACCTTAAAACAGGTCCTTCTGGTGGGGAGGTGATGAAATACCATCCAGAAAGAGCGTCTTCAACCTGCTGCAGAAAATCAAGCATGAACCATCTCTAATGAGTGTTCCCGACCTACAGCTACAACTACACCCAGACTCCTTTTCTACTTCTCTTAGAGGAAAGGGGGTGACTCTCCATCTAGGATGGATCCTTCTACTGACTTTGTCCTGTCCTCTGTGTGGTGCCATTCTCCCCATATCTGGTGTCTTGGACAACTCCCCCACTCTGTGGTTTCTTTCCTTCAGCCTAAGAACATCATTCAATCTCTCTCATCCGAGTAACACAGGTCTTTCCTGACTCTCCATGTCGCTCTGGCCACACTGTTTTTTGCCACTTTCTCATCGGTGTCTCTCTCTCTTTTTTTTTAATTATCTTTATTTATTTATTGGATAGAAACAGCCAGAAATCGGGAGGTAGAGAGGGAGAGAGACAGAGAGACAACTGCAGCACTGTTTCACCACTTGTAAAGCTTTTCCCCAGCAGGTGGAGACCAGGGGCTTGAACCCAGGTTCTTGTACATTGTAATATGTGTGATCAACCCAGGCCCTCGCCTGTGTCTCTTAAAAACTGAATATACAAGAGTCGGGCTGTAGCGCAGCAGGTTAAGCACAGGTGGTGCAAAGCGCAAGGACCGGCCTAAAGATCCCAGTTCGAGCCCCCAGCTCCCCACCTGCAGGGGAGTCACTTCACAAGCGGTGAAGCAGGTCGGCAGGTGTCTTTCTCTCTCCCTTTCTGTTTTCCCCCTCCTCTTTCCATTTCTCTCTGTCCTATTCAACAACGATGACAACAATAATAACTACAACAATAAAACAAGGGCAATAAAAGGGAATAAATAAATTTAATTCAATTTAATTTTAAAAACTGAATATACTGAAGCAAAGAATTCTAGTGAAAGAAGTGGGACTTTGAGGTCCTGGTGCATCGAAGTGGGAAAGGACCTATGTTAGAAGTGAGAGTGTTTTGCAGGCACCTATCATAGAGAGATGAAAAATCGCATCTACACATCAACAACTGCACTGTAACCATTAAGCCCTGTCACAATAAAATCATTAAATAATAAGTAAATTTGAAAAAGAAAAAAAACTTAATATACTTACTGCCTGACAACCTATGTAGCACTCACCTCTCAGTTGACTTCATTTTGACTTCCAGAGCCACTCTCACCAAAGGCAGGCATGCCCTGCTCCTTACCTAGTCCACCTCGCACTTTCTGCAGCTAGCTTGGCCTCTCATGGGCATTTGTCCCTATCATTTCAGGACACTACTCATGGCCAGTTCTTCTCCTTCTGACTGCCTTCTTCCTCCATTGGCTTTTCCTTGAAATTCTTCTGGTCCTCCCTGAAGATGCTGGCGTTCTTTGGGTCTGCCCCATCCTCTTCAGGCTCTGTCCCCCCTGCTTAGCAGCAGTGTTTGCATTGGCAATTAACTACCACATCCAACCTGCTGACTCATGATCTATGATCCATAGTAATTTATTAGCAATCCAGCCTCTCCCTTGCAGCTCCATCTACCCAATACATCTATTTAATACAGTGTACCACTGGCCCTCTGAGTACAAATGGGAAATTTAACAATACTACCATACTATAGAACAAATCTACAAACTCTATCCCTTCTCCTAATAGCCCCCCTTTTTTCCATTTTATGTGGGGGAGGGAATGATTTACAGTCCACTTGTTGACACATGGGTACGATTTCTCACCTCCTCTTAATAGGAGTCTACAAAGCACTCAACCCCAACTGCCCCCTCAGCTCCCTCCTTTCCCACCTTCCCCAGAATCCTCTGCTTTGGTGCGATACACCAAACCCAGTCCAAACCCAGTTTTACTTTGTGCTTCTCCTTTCTGTTCTTGTTGCTTAAGTTCCACCTATGAGTGAGATCATCTTTCTCATTTATTTATTTATTTATTTATTTATTTATTTATTTTTCTTTTTAGCCTATGTCATTCAACATGTTATGATACCTTCAAGTTATGTCCAAGCTTTGGCAAAGAAGGTGACTATCTTAAAGGGAGCCAGAACCCTAAAGGCAGTCACCCAATCTGAAATGCAGACCAGTACTCTCAACACTCCTTTTAAAATGCGAGGTGGACTAGGTAAGGAGCAGGCCTGCCTTTGGTGAGAGTGGCTCTGAAGTCAAAATGAAGTCAACTGAGAGGTGAGTGCTACGTAGGTTGTCAGGCAGTAAGCATACTGTTTTTTTTTTTCTTTTTTCAGATATGTTAGGGGAAGATTAGAGCCAGAGGGCCATAAACCCCAGTTCCAGAGGGACATGGTACTTTTGTACCCAAGAAACCTTTGTTTTTACCCTTGTCACTGAAAGGAAAGAAAATCTGGAGAAGAAATTAGGAAATAAGGCCCTTTGTTTTCCTTACCTTAAAAGTTAGAGGTAAAAGTAAAAGACAGCCAGAAGTTGTAATAGATGTGGGTATGGTTTAGAAAGGAAGTGAAGGTAGACAATTAGAAGTGGGAGTATGGATCGACCTGTCAACGCCCATGTTCCGAGAGGAAGCAATTACAGAAGCCAGACCTTCCACATTCTGCATCCCACAGTGACCTTGGGTCCATACTCCCAGAGTGTTAAAGAATAGGAAGGCTATCAGGGGAGGGGATGGGATACGGAGTTCTTATGGTGGGAATTGTGTGGAGTTATGTCCCTCTTATCCTATGGTTTTGTCAATGTCTCCTTTTTATAAATAAAAAAAAATTTTTTAAGTTACATACCAGAGTCCTGCCTCTTTACCATTCCACCATTTCTGTCTGTGCCCCTCTCTATGCATATACTTTCACTTTTCCTAAATAAAGGTAAAAAATATCTTCCCAGGGGACCAGGCTGTAGTGCACCTGGTTAAACGCACACATTACAATAAGCAAGGGCCCAGGTTCAAGCCCCAATCCCGACCTACAGGGGGAAAGCTTCACAAGTGGTAAAGTAGGTCTGCAGTGGTCTCTCTGTCTCTTTCCCTCTCCTCTCAATTCCTTTGTCTCTCCCTAATAATAAATAAATAAAAAGATTGTAAAAAATAAAAATAAATGAACAAAATATCTCACCAGTCAATGCCCATGTTCAGCGGGGAAGCAATTACAGAAGCCAGACCTTCTACATTCTGCAACCCACAATGACCCTGGGTCCATGCTCCCAGAGGGATAGAGAATGGGAAAGCTATCAGGGGAGGGGGTGGGATATGGAGATTGGGTGGTGGGAATTGTGTGGAGTTGTACCCCTCCTACCCTATGGTTTTGTTAATTAATCCTTTCTTAAATAAAAAAAATATATATCTCACCAATTCTTTGTGGAGTTAGCATGGCAAACAAAATGTTCTAAGGGATAAATTTTGGCCTCATCATCCCCCACAACAGATCCACTTGCATCAATCACCATGCCTATTAACTCTTCTGTTTTCTAGAAAACACCAAGACTTGTTGGTATTTCTGATTACATAAGTAACATACATTTATTTTTAGATTTCCAAACTTTACAAAAATAAACAGAGAAGGTAAAAATGATTCTGATATTCTCTAGCCACAGATAGCCATGATTAACACTGGATATATGCACAGCTAGTCTCTTCTTTTGAACTTGCCTTCAGCCAGTCAACGTTTATGGAGTGCTTCCAATGTGCCACTCTTGGGGCCGAGCATGTACATATATACATTTCCTTGTTCGATATGAAGAGTGGAATGTTGACATACACATAACATGCTTAATTTACCAAAAAAAAAACTTTCCACTTCAATAAACATTAATTCACAAAGTTCATTTAAATAGTTGTGTAGTGTTCCACTGAATGGCTATAGCACAATATACTTACTTAGTTAATTAGGTCCCTGCTTATGGCAATCTTGGTTGTATTCAAATTTGAAGTTAGCAACAATCTGTAATATTTTCTCACTTGTATAATTACTGCATCAGAATAAATTCTGGAGCCAGAAGATAGTTTACTTGCTACAGTGCATGAAATGCTAGGTCCCTGGCCCCAGCACCACTGGGGAGCGCTATGCACAGAGAAAGCTTCACAAATGGTAGGGTATTTCTGTGGTGTCTCTCAATGTCTCTCTCCCTCTCTATCTCTTTCTAAAGTTAAAAGGAAAAATAAAATAAAACTAGTCTGAAGGGAGCAATGGAATTGCAGATGTGTGAAGCCTGCGTGGCAAATGAATAAGCTAGGCTAGGATTCTTGGGAGTAGATCTATAGAATTCAAAGGTATGCACATTTTTAAAAGACTTTTGATAAGTAGTAGCAAATATCTTCTAACAATATCATAACAATTTGCTCTATTACTGACATATGAAAATTTCTTTACACCTTCTTTGACACTGAATATTATCAATCTGCTAACCTTTGCAAATCTGCCAATAACATTTGCTATTGTTTAACTTGAATTTATTTTATTACTGTTGAGGTTGGCATCTTTTCATATTTTGTTGGATATGTGTATTTCTAGTTGCTGTTAAACTGATATATTTCTGTTCATGCCTTCCACCCATTAATCTAGAACATTATTTTAATTTTCTTATTAATGTTTATCAACTCTTTATATATTAGAATTAACTATGTTTCACCTACCATATATACTACATATTCTCTGTTGGAATATTTTGTTGATTTTATTTTAATGAGAAAGATACAGAGAGAAGATAGAAACCAGAGAAATTCTCAACTCTGCTTAGTGTGGTACTGGACATTGAACCTGGGACCTCAGAGCCTCAGGCATGAAAGTCTTTTTTGTAACCAATATACTATCTCCCCAGCCCCTACATATTTTCCAAACAGGTAGTTATTAATCTTCTATACTTGCTTAAGACACCCTTGAAGTTGCAATTTATAAACTGCATATACTCTAATGACTTTTTTATGATCTCTACTTTTGGATCTCCCATAGCATTAAATTATGAAAACATATAGATGTTTTCCTAGATTTTATTTTAGTTACCCAAATTTTTTATTTTTTGAACTTTCATCTTTTTCCCTGAAAAATTCATTTTGGTATAATCATATTTATTAATTTTAACATACAGGAAAATATTTAAGTTGCTGAGAATGTTGATTATACTCTGAAAATGTGCATATCCATAAAAGAAACTTAAGAATTGAAGGAAAGTCCTTAATCTGATAATGGGCATCTATGAGAAAATGAACACGTGATCAAAAGGCTGCAGCTACCACCATACCTAATGTCTTTCTTCTAACACCAGGAACAAGGCAAGAATGTCAACTCATCATTGTGAATATTTGGTAAGTAAAATGAGAAAAAGGGAATTAATAGTAGGTACAAAGCATAAAGATTAGAAAGAAAGATATTAAATGGATATTTATTTTTTAAATTAGCAAAATCACAAAGCAAAATGTACAAAGAATCAATTATACTTCAAAATCCTAGCAACAAATAATAGAAAAATGAAAAATTTAAATGATATAATCTGCCATAGCATCAATACTTTTTAATGTTTAGAATAAAATTAAGAAAGAATTGCTGATCTATATACTAGAGATTATAAAATATTACTGGGAGAAATTAAATCAAATCTAGGTACAAGGGATAAGTCATAGTCAGAGATTAGAAGACCTAATTTTGCAAAATTAGCCATTATCTCAAAATTGGTCTATAACTTCAAAAAAAAAATCCCAATCAAAGTCTTATTGGAGCTTTATTTTTATTTATAGATTAGAAAACTGATTCCAAAACTAAATGGGAATATACAGGGTCTAGATTAATTAAAACAAAATAAAATAATGAAACAATAAAAATAACAAAGCTGGAGGATTTACGCTACCTGATTTCAAGATTTGTAGTACACAGCCATAATTAATAAGACAAACTGATATTGGTACAGGGGTAAGGAATCAGGTCAATAAAATAAACTATAAGTTCCAGAAATATGGCAATTTTATATGCAGAATGGATTTTAATGACTCAAGCACCAACACAACTCAGTAGGGAAAGCATAGTGTTTAAAATAAATAAGATCAGAACTGGATAATCACATGAAAGAAAGGTAAGCTTAACCTCTACTTCTTAGAATATACAACAATTAATTTGGAATGGCTCATAGACATAAAAGTAAAACCTAAAATGCTATACAGTTCCTATGAAAAAAATAATAGGAGAAAATCTTTGTAATTTTGAGTAGGCAACGATTTCTGAAATAGGAAAAGCAAAGTATTAATCAAAACAAAGGTAAATTAAACTTCATCAAAATAAAGCACTTGTGTTCTCTAAAAAATACAATCAAAAAAATAAAAATGTAAGCCATATTCTGGGAAGAAATATTCATATCACATGCATCTGCCAAAGAGTGTATATTCTGAATGCATAAAAAAATTCTATAAGAAGGAGACAAGCTAGTCATTTTTCAATGTGCAACATTTGAATAGGCATGTCATAAGATATACAAGAGGCCAAACAACACATGAAGAGATATTCAACAACATTAGTCATCAGAGAAATGCAAATTAAAATTACAATAAGATACTATTTCACACTCACTAGAATAGTTAAAATTTAAAAGATAATTTCAAGATCAGAGGATGATGATGTAGAGAAACTGAAATTATCATAAATTTCTGATGAGAATATATAATGGTGCAAATGCTTAGGAAAACAATTTGTCAGTTTCCCACAAAGTAAATCATACACTTAAATAACTCAATAATTTCATTCTTATTTACCTACCTAAAAATTATCTATATATTTATATTGAGAGAAGCATGCATAAATCTAATATGTACACAGGAAATTATATATGTAAAATAGTGAGATTTATACATAAATGTTTATAATATTTGTATTCATAACATCCCCAAACTGGAAACAACCCAAATGTCTATCAATAGGTGAATGGATAAAAAAATTGTATATCTCCTGACAATGAAATGTTATTCTGAAATTAAAAAAAAAAAACCTCTGCAGGGCCAGTGGAGAGTGTGCTGCTTTCTCATGTGTGCTGCCCAGCTTTGAAGCCGGCCTCCAACACACTGAGTGGAGCCTCAGATACTGTGGTCTCTTTCACTCTCTCTGCCTCTCTGTTCTCTGTCTTTATAAAAAAATAAAATTAAATTTAAAAAAAAGCTATTTGAACACTCAAAATTATGAATAAATCTTAAAATAATTATGTGAGCAAAAGAAGTAAAAGCACACATGCTATAAGTGTACAAGGACCTGGGTTCAAGTCTCTGGTCCCCACCTGCAGAGGGAAAGCTTTACAAGTGATGAAGCAGTGTTGCAGGTGTCTGTCTCTCTCCCTATCACCTGCTTCGCTCTTGATTTCTGGATATCTCTCTCTATCCAATAAATAAATAAAGATAATATTTTTTTTAAAAAAGAAGTCAAATAAAAAGGAGCCAATGTATGGTTTATAGGTTTCAGTTTACATGCCATTCTAGAAAAGGCAGAACTAATCAACAGTAACAGAAGTCAGAGCAGTGGTTACCTATAGCAATATGGCATTGAGTTGCCAGGAAACTTTCAGCAGGGATAAAAATAGTCTATATCTTAATCTTAATTGGAGTTGTAGTTATGTGGGTATGTACTTTTATTAACAGTCATCAACTGAATGCTTTAAACATAAATTTTGTATATGCAAATTACACTTCAATAAAACTAATTTCGTTGTTTGTTTGTTGTTGTCATTGTTGTTGTTTTGTCTAGACCCAATTACCCTTCAGCTCTGACTATTAATGTTGCTGGGGATCAAACCTAGGACCTCTCACACACAAGTCCTTTGTGCTTCCCTGACCCAGTAAAGCTGATTTTCAAAAACACATTAGAAAAAGATTTTCACATCTTCTCAATGCTACTATCTTTTTTATATTGCTATTTCTTTATATATATATATATTTTTTTTTTCCCTCCAGGGTTATTGCTGGGCTCAGTGCCTGCACCATGAATCCACTGCTCCTGGAGGTCATTTTCCCCCCTTTTTGTTGCCCTTGTTGTTGTAGCCTCGTTGTGGTTATTATTATTATTGCCATTGTTGATGTTGTTCGTTGTTGGATAGGACAGAAAGAAATGGAGAGAGGAGGAGAAGACAGAGAGGGGGAGAGAAAGACGCCTGCAGACCTGCTTCGCCGCTTGTGAAGCGACTCCCCTGCAGGTGGGGAGCCGGGGGCTTGAACCGGGATCCTTAAGGTCCTTGCACTTTGCACCACATGCGCTTAACCCACTGCGCCACCGCTTAACCCCCTATATTGTTATTTCTTTTGTCACTACTTTTCTTTATGTTGTTTAGTAAGAAAGTATAGAGTAATTAATAGCTGTGAGACTACATTAATCAGAATTCTTTTGGAGTAGTCCAGGAGGTGGTACATTGGCTAGAGCACTGGACTTAGAATCATGAGGTCCAGGACTTCTGGGGCAGAGCTATGGCAGCCTAGTCACAGAGAATTGACTCTCCCCTAGAAAACAAGTAGTACAACAAAATAACTAATTTCATCAGAGAACAGCTAGGATTTCTGGCAAAGAAAGGAAGATCACTATCTGAAAGTTGGTGATTTTATATGGACAGTGGAAGCAGGAGGGGACAGAGAGAAAGATTCAAGCAGAAACAGAGCACTGCTTTGTCAGCAGGCACCATGTTTGCAGTTGCTTCAAATTGGTGTGGTAAATTTAAAGGGCCCACACAGAACCTCCCGGAACCAAGTGGATCTTTAAAAAGGAGCTCTGGGTGCTGTTTACAGCTACAGAAGTCAAAAGCTCCTGAGCAAACCCCAAGGAATAATTCAAAAGGACCAAGGAGCTGAACACTGAGCCCTTGTGGCATCAGGGAAACCTGGAAAACTCTAAGGTGTCCCAGCTGTAACAAAGACTCCAGTGATCAGGCTCAGACTTCCCTGCAGGCAAGAAAAGTGACCTTGATCTCATAGCAGAAGTCACACTTCTGGGAATTTGGGAAGAGAAGGAGGTCTGGCTGGAATCTGCCCCCCTTCCCCACCTCCCTGCCACTGATTAGGGCTCTGTTTAAGAGACATTAGGTGCCATAACACAATGTCACTTTTTAAAAGCTCCTACTCTCCCTCTACAACACACATACAAAGCAGAGCCAAACACGATCTGTAGGCAACAATGAAAAACAAAATAGATGGGTCAAACTAGAAGAACACTGGTTCTACAAAACCAAAATGAGGGTCAGAAGCTTGAAGATGCAAATTCAGAAGAGCTATCAAAGAAAGGTTTTAGGGAATGCATTATCTGGAAATCTGAAGAAATGCAAAGCTCTCAATTTAATATGGAGAAATGGGCTAAGAAAGAAATCCATGACTTCAAATTTTCACTTGACAGGAAAATGGAAAACTTGAAAAGAGAGTTACAAGGTATGAAGGATACTTTGAATGCATTCTAGTTTCAAACAGCAAGTCCAGGAGCTCAACTTATCTATGTAGAAGAAATAAAAGAAAAGATGGCCACACTCTTTGACTTGAAAATAGGAGAAAATGGTTTAGGAAGAATAAGGCAACTCTTCAAAAGATTGAAAACTCCATTAGAAAAGAAAATATCAGAATTACAGGTGTCTCAGAAGACAAGTTGAGAAAGAAGGAAACAGAAACCATACTCAAAGAAATAATCTGCAATATGGTCAGGATATAAATGTTCAGGAAGTAGCGAGAACTCCCAAATTCCTAAACCCAAATAGTTCTACACTAAGTCACATCATCGTGAAACTATCAAAAGCCAAGGGCAAAGAAAAAAAAAAAAGCTGTCAGGCAAAAGAAGAAAGTGAATTATAAGGGCATTGTAGTCAGACCTGCATCAAATTTTTCTGCAGGAACCATGGAAGCCAGGAGAGAGCAGAGTAGTCTATTCAAGATTTTAAGAGACAACAACTACCAGCAACACATACCTTATTTAGCAAGACTATCATTTAAATATGAAGAAACAATAAGAACAGTATCAGACATACAGAAACTAAAGGAGTTTGTCATTACTAGACCTCCATTGAAAGAGTTACTGAAAGAAGTGCCACATAAAAGAAACAAAGAGGGAGTCAGGTGGTAGCACAACGGGTTAAGCGCACATGGCGCAAAGCGCAAGGACCAGCATAAGGATCCCGGCTCCCCACCTGCAGGGGAGTCACTTCACAGGTGGTGAAGCAGGTCTGCAGGTGTCTGTCTTTCTCTCCTGCCTTTCTGTCTTCCCTTCCTCTCTCCATTTCTCTCTGTCCTATCCAACAACAACGACATCATCAACAACAATAATAACTACAACAACAATGAAAAACAAGGGCAACAAAAAGGGAAAATAAATAAATATTTAAAAAAAAGAAACAAAGAGCATTTAGCTCGCAATACCATGCCCCACAAAGTAAAACAGACCTAGAAACACAAGCCATAAAAATGAAACACCATTGGGAGTCAGGCAGTAGCATAGTGGGTTAAGCGCACATGGCACAAAGTGCAAGGACCAGTTAGGATCCCGGTTCGAGCCCCCGGTTCCCCACCTGCAGGGGAGTCACTTCACAAACAGTGAAGCAGGTCTGCAGGCGTCTCTCTGTCTCTCTTCCTCCCTATCTCCCCCTTCTCTCTCAATTTCTCTGTCTCTATCCAATAACAAGTAAAAAAAATTAAAAACAAAAAGACGTGTCGTTTAAAAAAAAATGAAACCATCAAAGTATGAGAGGGGGAGAAGAAATGGATAGAGGATGTTCAAGCAAAAAATGATGAGACAAGAACAGTTTTAAAGACTTTTAGATGTGTTTATATATAATATATTTGCATATAAACTATATATAGGAATGTTATGTGCAACACATATGCATGCATACAGTCCTCTATGTCTTCTGTCAAATGATGTCATTTTCTCTCTAGGGCTTTTTCTTCTTTCTTATATCTTCTTTTATAAATTTTCTGTTTATTGTCTTTATTTATTTGATAGAGACAGCCAGAAACCGAGAGGAGGGGATATAGAGAGGGAAAGAGATAGAGAGACAACCAAAGCCTTACTTTACCATTTGTGAAGCTTCCCCCTGCAGGTGGGGACTGGGGGCTTGAACCTGGGTCCTTGCACGCAGTAACATGTGCATTCAACTAAGTGCGCTACCACCTGACCTCTTATCCTTTTTTTTCACCCATCTTATATATATAATACCTTGATGTTCTTTAATTTAGTGTTTATTTTCAAGGACGCTTGTTACTATAGTTTATGTCTGTCACTTCTGAAAGGCCAATACTGGGTAGTTTCCTTCATATATGAAATATAAAGAACTAAAATATGTAAGCTTGTTAAAGAAATATGTCAAACTGTTGCTGAGACAATGGGGGGAAGGAGGGCAGTAGGTAGCATAATGGTTACATGCTTGAGGCACCAAAGGTAGCAGATTCAATCCCACCACCACCACCACCATAAACCAGAGCTGAGCAGTGCCCTGATTTAAAAAAAAAAGACATTGTAAAAACTCTGGTAGTTAGCCTTCATGGGGAGGATGGAGAGAAAGGATGAAAGAGAGGAAGGCACAGGACTGTAGTGGTGGGCACTGTATGAAACTATACCCCTGTAATTTTATGATCATGTAATCTAATAGTAAATCTTTTAAAAAATTAAAAATCCAACAAAATTATTTTTTAATATTTATTTCTTAATTCTATCTTGTTGCCCTTGTTGTTTTATTGTTGTACTTATTATTGTCATCATTGGATAGGACAGAAAGAAATGGAGAGAGGACAGGAAGACAGAGGGGGAGAGAAAGACAGACACCTTCAGACTTACTTCACCGCATGTGAAGCGACTCTCTTGCAAGTGGGGAGCCGGGGGCTCAAACCGGGACCCTTATGCTGGTCCTTATGCTTTGCGCCACCTGCGCTTAACCCGCTGTGCTACTGCCTGACTCCCCAACAAAACTATTTTTAAAAATAATTGTATACAAAAAGAAATGCACATCTAGGAATATTAAGGGGAGGCTGGGGACTGAAGCCCCTATAGTGGAACAAGATGATAGTTTTTTGGAGGGTGATATGTACTGACATCTATCTTGGGGAAATGTGGAAATGTACTCTTGTGACAACAACGTTCCTGTAAATCATCATCTCCTTAATACAATGATACTGGAGTTATAACTCAAAAAATAATAAGATATCCATAAAAAAGAAGCATTAAGTTCCAAGTTTAATCCATGTTATCACATATTCCAGAATGATGCCACTATTTTTTTCCCCCACCAGACTTACTACTAGGGCTCATTGCCTGAATCACAACTCCACCATTCTTGGAGGCCTTTCTTTCTCTCTCTCTTTTTAACTTTCTTTTTTTCCTTTCTCCTCCTCCTCCTCCTCTTCCTCCTTCTCCTTCTCCTTCTCCTTCTTTTTAATAGAAGAAGGGAGGGAAAGAGATCTGCAATGCTGCTTCCACTTGTGAAGTTTCTCCCACCCACCCCACGCCAGGTGGGGACAGGGGACTTGAACATGTTTCCTTGCACATAGTAATGTATGTATTCTACCATATGTCACACACACACACACACACACACACACACACACACACACACACACACACACACACCGAGATCCTAAATAACTCTATTAAAAAAGATTCTTTTGGCTTTTAAGTTTCATGACTCCCAATGCAAACTAGCTTAATATAAGAAAATAGTTGGACTGACGAGTACAAGTATCTCAGATGGAATAAAGAGAGCTGTTCTACAAGATTCTACTACATTCCTTCCAAGAGTCCCTATGCTTCTGGTGTCCGTATAGACTTCCCACTAAGGATGGGGAGGCACATCGCTATAAGAGAAAAGTTCAGGGCTGGTGAGACAGTTCACCTGAGAGGAACCCTGCTCTGCCATGGGAGCAGTGCAGGTCTGAGTCCACCAGTGGGAGTACTATGGCATTGGGAGAAGCTTCAGTGTTGTGGGCTCTCATTCTATCTGAAAAAGCTGGCTGGCATGAAGTGTTTCCTCAGGGAGATCAACAACAACAAATGAAAAGGAAGAAATACTAGTAGCAAAACCTGTCACCAACGCAGGCTGGAAGTATATCTTAATTCAGTCCGTGTTCTTCTATTTGTCCTTTTCACAAAATGGTGCCTATGAAATAAATGGTGAATTTCTGGGTGTCAGACCTTGACAGCTGCTGTTGGAACTGTTTCTTTGAGTCAGATGGGTTCTAGCACCTTTCTTCACCACAAAGAAAGAAAACGGAAGAGAGAAGGCATGGCTTTGGGGGCCATTAGAATTATTGAGGAAGAAATATTCTGTTTTGCAACCTAAATTCATCTTGATGGATAGAACAGTGTGCAGAATGATACACTCTTCGAAACCTGGGGCTTATTGGCTTCATCAGGCTTTCATTCCTCTGAGTTCAGTCTTCCCTGAGGCAGCCCATCTGAAGCCATAAATGAAGGATCAAAGTCTTCCTCTTATCATCATTTGTGCAACAGATACTAAGGTGCTGGTGTGTTCCAATGGGGTCATATTCCTAGCAGAGCTTGGAAGACAGATGAAGAAGGGAGGGGAAGAGGGAGAGAAGAAAAAACAGGAGCAGAGGCAAGATAAAGGAGAAAGAAATACATGAATCAGAGTCATCCTCTAGTCAATCTGAATAAATCATTGGCCTTGTAGACCACCCACTCCAGTTCTGTGCCACATGCCTTATACCTTGGAGAACACATTCCAGTGCCCTCCAAGCCTCCCTGTCTCTCCCCTTGTCCAAGTATCAGACATGTTCAAGCTATGGCTGTGGGGCACAGGCAGGAAGCCACCTTCCATCACCCTCATCTCCCAGAGCTCCCTCCCTCCTGCCCATTCGGCCACTCCATTAAAAGACCAGCCTGGCCTTATTAGCAAGTCTATAGCCTCAAAAGCAGAAAAAGTGCCTCTCATCCCATTTATTGGGCATATTATTCTCGTCAGCGGCTTTTAGAGGATTTGGCTAATGGCTCGGGGACTTTATGCACCATCACAATTAAGACATTGCTAATAAATTAAGTTTTATGGACATAAATCAGTAGGTATGCTTATTCAGCTGTTATACCTCACTTAGAAGTAGGCTTCACACCTTAAGATGAAGTATATATCTATTCGGGAGTTGTAATGGCCTTGTTAATGGAATATTAATTATCTTGGTTGTTGGACAGCAAGATGTCTGTTCCTGTTCTCTTGTCACAAATGTTCTCAGAGAAAAATACTTTTCCAACTTTATGTCAATATGGCTGATAGACTTCAGCTAAGCCTATTCCATCATCCCCAGCAGGGCAGAATAAAGTTCACCCTTGGTAAACAAAACCTTTAGTGATCACAGTGATAATATACCATCTGTCCAAAAGACACTGTGGTCAGAAAGCAGAGTAGAGCTGAGAGTCAGAAGGCCCAATTTCTCGCCTCTCCTGTGTCAGCCAGTTCAAGCTGCCATAGATGGAGAGGCAGCAAACAAACAAATTGCTGAGCCAGGGAGGGGGCTCAGCAGCTGAACACATACATGCCTTGTACATGTGAGGCCTGTGTTTAGCTTAAGTATACATAAAATGTTGGAGTATACTCTTCTCTCTCTCTCTCTCTCTCTCTCTCTCCCTCTCTCCCTCCCTCCCTCCTGCATGTACAATTAAAACAAATCTTAAATGCACAAAAACTTATTTCCCTTTACATTCTATTATTTTATAGAGACAGATAAATTGAGAGGGAAATGGGAAATAAAGAGAAAGAAAGATAGATACCTGCAGTATTTGTCCATAACTCATGAAGCTTCCTCCACAATGGTAGGGACAAGGGACTTGAACCCAGCTCCATGCACATGATAATGTTTGCGCTCTACTTGGTGCACCGTCATTCTGGCCTAACACATACTTCTTTTCTGTTTGTTTGTTTGTTTGTTTGTTTTACTTTATTGAGATTACAGTGCAGTTGTTGACACATGGGTACAATTTCTCATCTCTCCATGTCAGGGTCTACAAAATATTCCCATCCCCAACTTAAGTGTCTCTCTGCCAACATGTAACAGGACCTAGGAGCCCCCCCCACACACACACCTACTCTATTTCCATTTTTTTCTCCTCCTTCCCCATAGTCATTTGCTTACAATTCTTGAATAAAGAAGTCCAACATCAAAATGTCCACTGATGACAGTGTACATCCTAGAGTGTAGACTGTGGTTCACAGGACCTTTCCTATGGATTGAGAGTATTTCTGTCATCTCTTCTTAGAAGGACATTAATTCCACAAGCCCTCATGACCTCATTTAAACCTAGTCCCCCTGTAGCCCCCACCACCTAACTATCATCATTTTAAGGGTTCAGGTTTTTACATTTGAATTCTGGGTGAATATATTCAGTCCATAACACCTCCATCCAGCAAGAACCAGCTGCGTAACTTTGGGCAAAACTCTATACAGTCTCCACCTCAGTTTTCCATCTATTACTTATATAAAGTAGCCATGGATAAAGCCAAATTAAAAAATTTTTTAAAGCTACAAAAGATATCAATATTGGAGCTGGGTGGTAGCGCATCTGGTTGAGCGTATGTCACCACAGCAAGGACCCAGGTTCAAGCCCCCTCCCTCTCCATCCCCATCTGCACAGGGAAAGCTTTGCAAGTGGTGAAGCAGGACAGCAGGTGTCTCTCTGTCTCTCTCCATCTCTATACCCCTCTCTCAATTTCTGTCTGTTTCTATCCAGTAAATAAAGATTAAAACAACTTTTAAGAGATTAAACAAAGAGGGGGTCAGGCGGTGGCATACCAGGTTAAGCGCACATAATACAAAGTGCACACAGTACCAAGCGCAAGGACCCCAATTCAAGCCCTGGCTCCCCACCTGCAAGGGGTTCGCTTCACAAGCAGTGAAGCAGGTCTACAGCTGTCTATCTTTCTTTTCCCCTTTCTCTCTTCATCTCCCCTCTCAATTTCTCTTTGTCCTAACCAAATTAAAAAAAAAAAAAAAGATCAAAGAAATGGCCGCAGGAGCAGTAGTTCCTGGTGTAGGAATCGAGCCCCAGTGATAACCCTGGAGGCAAAAAGAAAAAGAAAAAAAGGGAAAATATCAATCACTTTGTGGTTATTTTACCAAGACTGTGGGAGAAACACTACTCTTTACGGATGGGAGTAGATTTTACCTAAAAGGGTAAATAAAATGCTTGAAAATCCCCACCAATACTACCCCCTAGTGTTGTAGAATGGAAGAACTGGAACTTGTGTCCCCACCACACAAGGCAGACCAGAGAGCATGGCAGGGCCCACATTTTGTTGACAAGTCAAGAGTCCCATTAGCCCCAGACACCAACAATAATGATGGGAACCATGTTCAGGGTATTCACCTTCTAGAGGCAGAAAAACTGGACCATGCCATGAGACCACCTTGGAGAGTAGTATTTTCCAGCAAGAAGGTAAGTGACAATTGAACAAAGTAGAAACGGTAATTCTTTCCCTGGTCCTGGACCAGGTTAGTCCTAAAAACCTTCCCAGTAAAAGAAGAGCTCTCACATCACCTAGCACACCTGTGGTCCAGCCCGTTATGCTCTCAATTCACTGTGCAATCTTAGATAAATCCCTGCCCCTCTCTGACCCCAGCTTCTTCTTCTCAACCCAAGGATCTCAAGGTCAAGCAGCGTCCTCCTCTGAGAAATAGCAAGTGATTTGCTTCAGAGCATGCATTACCTTTCTTTTCCTCATCTAGGGGAGGGTATTCTCAGAAGGGGGCCCGCTGAAAGAATTTCTTTCTTTGTATTCATTTAGCATATCAATTCTCACATTTTCCACTTGAACTTCAGAGCAAAGGACTTGGAAAGCCCAGCCTTTGCCTCTTTAATGCAGTGCTTTGCATATTCTCCCTAACTCCATAGATTCCTCTTTGCCCTTGAGTTGCCCACTATAGACCAGCCCTGCTCTGTGACTAAGGCCAAGGCCCATTCTCCCAGCAGTTCATCAGAGCAGCTGACCTTCCTGTATGTTCTCCTTCAGGGAAGTCCAGCCCAGACAAGGAGGCAAAGAGGTGTGCAATGAGGAATAGGTAATGAGAACCCCCAAAATGAAGTTTGCAGATGCAAAGTAGTTGCAGAGAAGTTGCAATTCAAAAGACTGATGAAGAAAAACCAGTGCGACTGATAATGAGTTCAATGCAGACACTGAGCTGCTGGACTGCAAGAGGTCACAGAGTGATGATTAAGGTGAGAGGTCATCACACAGGCTGATGCATATTTCACTGTCAGTAGCAACTAGGAGCCCTCAGGATCCACCACACCGTGGAGGAGGGCAGGAAGGTCAGCCTGTGACAAGATTCCCTTTCCACCCTATAGCACGTTGTCCTTTATTTACTCCTTAGTGACAGAGAAATCTGCTTCTAGAAAGGGCCTTCACAGGAGCTCTTGTTGTACAACAATCTCAGCCACATACCATAATAAATATTCCATTTTCTCAGGCATCTGCTGTGCACTTGAGAGTCACCTGATCCAAGATGAGCTCAGCAGGGCAGCAATATCTGCAGGGTGGTTCTGAGTCTGCTCTTCATTTCTGTCATGGTCCTTGGAGGCTAATAGGTATGTGTTTCTCTTGTGACAGTGACAGAGGCACAATAGAACAAATGGAAACACACAGTGACCCTGGAGCATGGACCTGAGCTGGCACTCTTTGACTTCTATCTCTTACAATTAAACAAATTATGTCACATGCCCAAGCCCGGAGTTTAGGGCAAAGAAACTATATGTTGGCTTATATGAAGAATTGCTAAGTTATATGGCTAAGAGTATAGATACAGGGAAGGATAAAGAGTGGGAGCCAATAATGCAGTCTACAGATGGGCTGAGCTAAAGCACTTCATAGCTCATGGGAGCTTTTCACCTTTTCATTAATTCACATCACAGTTCACAGACATTGTTCAGATTTCCCTTTACATTCCATTATAACTCTGAGAGACAGTGTTCATCATTTCACATATAAAGAAACTGAAACTCAGAAAGACTAGTCATATCTATAAGTTACTGAAATCTAAGTTACTAAGACTAGTCATATCTACAAGTTACTGAAATCTAAGTGCTTGACACAGGAGGGGGGTGAACTCTAGAAAGCTGCTTTTGCTTGTTTGTTTTCAAATTTTAAGTTATATTCTAGTGTTTTGTTTTGTTTTTACCAGAGCACTGCTTAGCTCTAGCCTTTCTATGGTAGTTCTAGGAATTGAACCTGGGACCTCAGAGCCTTAGACACAGACATAGCCATTATGCTATCACCTCAACCCAAAATGTAATGTGTGTGTGTGTGTGTGTGTGTGTGTGTGTGTGTGTATTGCCTCTAGGATTATTGCTGGGGCTTGATGCCAGCACTACAAATCCACTGCTCCTAAAGGTCATTTTTATCCATTTTTTAAAAATAGGATAGGACAGAAAGAAATTGAGAAAGGAGAGGAAGATAGATAGGAGTAAAGAAAGATAGACACCTGCAGATCTGCTTCACAGCTTGTGAAGTGACACCCCCCCCCCCCCGCCAGTGGGGAGCCAGTGGGGAGCATAGGTCCCTGCACTTCACACTATGTGTGCTTAACCAGGTGGGCCCAGCCCCTGTAAGTTGTATTCTAAAATGAGTAGTTTGTAGCCCCCATTCCCAACACCCTTCCGAACATCTTTCACCTTTCATTCACAACAGATGTGGCAAATTTTCACATGGACAGGATATTTTTTGCTTGTAGTAAACTACTATTGGCATGGTGATGAGGATCATGATGATAATAATGATGGTAGTGACACTTGTCATTGTTACTTAAACTTCACGTATGTGTGCTGAGACAGTTTTCTGGGACATAAGAGAACCTTTCCACAGGACTGAAATGTGAGAACTCCTGTAGTGAAAGGGCTAATTTCAAGTCCTTATGTTGCTCTTACTACTCGGGGTGTTTTCTCCCTCTTACATAGAGGTACTTGAGGAATATTTGGAAATTAAGAAGAAATGAGTTGTGATTTCACATAAAAATGTTATTCCAGGTTGACTTTCCAGACTCATTTTCCAGGTTTTAAATTCAGACAGACCTGAGTATGAGTCCCAGTCCTCTTCCTTACTAGCCTTGTGACCTAGGATCATCTATTTTAAATATTTTATTTACTTATTATTAGATAGAGACAGCGAGAACTTGAGAGAGAGAAAGAGAGAGAGAGACAGAGAGTCAGAGAAACATCTACAGTGCTGCTTCAGCACTCGGGAAGCTTCCCCCCTGCGTGTGGCGACAGAGGGCTTGAACTTGGGTCAATACGCATTGTAATGTATGCACTCAACTAGATGCACCACCACCTGGCCCTGGATCATCTGTTCACTCACTGAGCAACTAAGATTTCCCTCTTTGAAAAATGGGGAGATCTCTTGGGAGCCAGGTGGTGACGCACCTGGTTGAGCACACATATTATACTGTGCAAGGACCCAGGTTCGAGCCCTCGGTCCCCACTTGCAGGGAGAAAGTTCTCAAGTTGTGAAGCAGGGATGCAGGTGTTTCTCTGTCTCTCTCCCTCTCTATCAACCCCTTTCCTCTCAATTTCTGGCTGTCTCTATCCAATAAATAAATAAAGACAATAAAAAAATAAAAAGAAAATGCTTCCTCTGCATTAAAAATAAATAAGTAAAAATGGAGAGATCGTTACCAGCATGTGAGCCATCTTGTGTACTACTAAACAAGCAAACCTGTACAAATACCTACAACCCAGATGCCCTGAATGAACTCCTGTTTCTTGCCTTCCTCTCCTTCACATGCCCCACGCCCTAGTCCAGAACTTCTCCATGCCCCTGCACAAGGGAGACTCTGGGGATCTCTTGAAAGTAGAGATGCCCAAGAGAAGAGTAGGTATGAACATTTTGAAATTAAAAATGAAAGTGATGGAAAAAGGGAAGAACAGCAGGTTGGGTAGGTTTGTAGAAAGCATGAGTGTCAGATAGCACTCAGTGTACCTGACATGCTGTGTGTGTATCGTTCACGTCTAAAATAACCACAATAATGGCAAGTAGCTGAGCTTTTTAAAACTGCTCACCTGGGGTAGCACAGCGGTCTAAGTGCAGGTGGCACAAAGCACAAGGACCAGCCTAAGGATCCCAGTTCCAGCCCCTGGCTCCCCACCTGCAAGGAAGTCGCTTCGCAGGTGGTGAAGCAGGTCTGCAGGTGTCTGTCTTTCTCTCCTCCTCTCTGTTTTCCCCTCCTCTCTCCATTTCTCTCTGTCCTGTCCAACAATGACGACAATAATAACTACAACAATACAACAATAAGGGCAACAAAAGGGAATAAATAAATAAATACTTTTAAAAGAAACTGCTAACCTGGATAGTGCAACCTACTTTGTCATGCAGAGCATGACAGGGTCAAGTCGGACCTTAATACACTGAAAAAAACTCTGGTGCTATGGTATCTCTATCTTTCTGCATCTCTCTCTCTCTCTTCATCTTTCTCTCTTTCTATTTGAAAAAAAAGTGACCAATAAATTAATTAATTAATAATACTAGGGAGATAGTTCAACAGGTAGAGTGTGTGCCTTGCCAAGAGAATGGCCCAAGTTCAAGCACCACCACTAATAGGAGTACATGACACCAGGTAAAACTCAAGTGCCTACTGCCTCTTCTCTCTCTCTGCCTTTCTAACTGCATGAAAAAAAAAAAAAAGTCAGCCCAAGAGGTCCTAGCTCTTCAAAACTAAATAAATGAAATACAACAGACATAAACAAATAAAAATAGAGATGCCCAGGTCTTACCAACTGAATCAGAACCCAAGGGGTCATACATTTTTTTTAACCCTTTCAAGTGATGCTAATGTGGAATCAAGGCTGAAAACCACCACTCTGGGTATATTAGTTACAGTTCTCTAGAGAAGCAGAACCAGTAGAAGCTATGGATATAGATACAGATACAAATATAGAAATAGATAAAGATACAGATATAGATACACTAAGTCACTGGCTCTCCTGGGTCTTCAGTTTGCCAGCTACAGATCTTGGGACTTTTTAGCCTTCATAAGCTTGTGAGCCAATTCCTTATAATAAATCTCATTATATCTATTTATATATCTATCCTTATCTATATTGATATGTCTATGTATTTGCATATGTATATCTATATTTGTATCTCTTATTGGTTCTCTAGAGAAACAACCAATAGGAGATACAGATATAAATATAGAGTGATAGATAGTTAAAGATAGAGATTTATAATTAGAAATAAACTCACAAGGTAATGAAGGCTAAGAAGTCCTAAGATTTGTAGTCATCAACTTAGACACTCTGGGGTTGAGGGATAATGTGACCCCACTCTGATTCTTGAAGGCCTGAGAACCAGGAGAACCATTGGGTAAATTCTAAGTTCAAGAAGTCAGGCAGAAGAAATTTTTTCCTCTTACCCAGACTTTTTAATCTGCTCATATCCTAAACAGATTAGATTTTTCCCTTTGGGAGGGCAATCTGCCTACTCCGACTACTGATTAAGATGTCAAGCTCAAACAAAATCACACACAGAATAATGTTTAACCGAATATCTGGACACCTACTGTCCCAGTTAAATTGACACTTAAAAGTAATCATCACACTGGCTACAGCCAACTTTTCTCTATTCCCCAGATTCCCCATCTCTCCAGTTCTGCTCATGCTGTTCCTTCTACCTGGACTGCCTCTTCCCCATCACAGAAATTTGCTAATCAAACTTAGGTCACTCAGCCCATCAGATTCCCTCCTCCAGGGTGGCATCCATGAACCTCAACACTGAAAGCAAAGCTTCTCCCAAATGACTATGGCAACTATTAGACCTGCCTCCCAGGGGTGTATGGAAAAAAAGGATGAGAGCATGGAGCTGTTGTGGATCACACAGATGCTAAAAAAGCTGTGTGCAAACAAGGGCCCCGATTCCTGCTAGAAATCAATGATGCTATGTTTGTGGGAGAGGGAGTTTGGGGACACATCTGACACACTGAGTAAAAAGGTCTACTGTGTCAAGGGGACCCTCAGGGCCTATGCAGTGGGAAATAAATGAGATCTATAATTAGGGTAAAACTGAGAAGATATATTTAGGCCTACCTTTAGACCTTTGAATAAGGGAAAACATTACTTGGAGAGGAAACTTCTTCTGCCTGACTTCTTAAACTGGGACATTGGTCTTCTCCTGTCTTCAAGGTCAGATTAGAACTTGAAGTTACCCAGTGGTTCTCCTGGTTCTCAGGCCTTGGAGAATCAGAGTAGGGCCCCATTATCCCTCAATTCCAGAGTGTCTAGGTTGATGACTTCTTAGCCTCCATTTACCTTGTGAGTTTATTTCTAATTATGAATCTTTCTACATCTATCTTTATCTACATATCATTCTATATTTATATCTGTACTAATAAAAGGAGAAAAGTATGAAATACTGAAAAAAAAAAAAAGTAGAACAACAAGAACAAAGAAAGGAGGAAGTGAGTATGTCAAATATCAGTCAAGATGAAAAGACACACTTCCCCTGAAAGAAGAGAAAGCTGTAAGTAAAGCATACACATATGCTGGCTCACTACCAAGAGGTAACTTCTAGACCTCAGAAAAGGGTATCAAGACCAAAATGGAACTCAGAAATTTGAATGAACAAAGACATCAGAAATGAAAGTTTAGGGAGGTCAGGGTACTGAAAATTTACAAAGAAGAGTACCAGAAAGAATAGAAGAACACAGAGAAATTATTTCACAAATTTACAGATATCTCCTCCAAAAGTGGAGAACCATGGAAGTAGAGGGAAATAGGCAGAACAATACCCAAAGCTCAGATAGATCTAGAAATAAGCCTCGTAACACATGGGCTTCTGGTATTCTTAGTATTGTCGCTACATTATGTCAAGATTAAAAACTACTTTAGTCTTGCCAGAAGGTAGCCAAAATATGGCTGAAGTAATCTTTTGACTCCAAATAACAGGACTAGAGAGAAAATAAAATAAAACAACATCACTCTTTAAATGCAATAAAACACAGCAAACAACAATGTATCAATAGTATCTCCTCCCTAATAAATATTACCAGTCATACAGAGAAATAAAGCTTTTTATCTATAAGAAGAAGAAAAAAAAACAGTCAGTAGACTCAGACTTACAGATGGTGAAACTAGCAAGCATGGACAGTAAAACAGCTATTACAAGTGCACTCTGCTTCTCAAAAAAGTAGAGAAGAACACAATCATGATAAAACAAAAAGTGGAAAATTAAAAAAAAAAAAAAAGGAGAAGGAAGCAAATACAAACTCTAAAGTGAAAATAGATTTCCAGTAGATTTGATATTATAAAAGAAAAAATTAGTTATTTTCTTGAACAGAGCACAGTAAAAAGTATTCAGAATGAAGCACTAAGAGAAAAGAGACTATAAAAAGAATTGAATCATCAGATCCAGATCATTAGTTGTACATCGTTAGATCTAAACCAAATGTGTAAGAGTCCCATTAAAAGTTGGAGGCAGACAAAAGTTTGAAGATAAACCTTTTTTTTTCAAATTTAGTAAAAAGTATAAACCTACAGAATCAAGAAGCTCCGGAAACTTCAGCTTAAATAAATCTTTTAAAAGTCACATTAGGGAGGTGGGGCTATGGAGCAGCAACAGCTGTGTTTCTCTCCTCTCCTCTTCCAGGTCAACTAGGAATACCAAAGGAGATCATCTGGGATCAAGACAGGACTAGAACAACTTCAGGAACCCACCAAATCACCAGTGAGTGCAAACACATGTGGCTCATGGATAGAGAGGAACCTAGGGAGAGATTAAGTGGCTGGTAACAATCTGGCAGTTTACCAGTTCAGACAACACCTCCAGTCTGTTTCACCAACAAAAAGGTGGCTGAAGGGAGGAGAGGACTCCCCTAAGACTCACCAAATGCAACTATGAATCTTCATTGATACTGCCCTCAGGAGCTGGAGCAGCAGGGGTGAGAGCCTGGACTGACACAGAGAGACAGAGAACTAACCAGGAAACTCAGGAGACCTATACATCCAGTGGCCTAGTGGTGGGGCTGTGAGAGTCTCTTTGCATAACCACTGGATTATCTCTGCCCCACCATGCTTTATCTCTTGGTCAAGAGTCAGTGATTAAGCTAAGAAGCCTACTTATAGTTTAAAAGCTTTCAGGCTCCCATAGCCTAGAGGGAAGAGAAAGAACAAAAAAGACTTTTAAGCCACTGTTCTCCAGCTTAGGGATTAAAATAATATTGAAACAACTGTCAATTTCCACAACTGTGAACCCTTTAATTACCTTACTTAGACATAAGTCAATCCAGGCAAGAGTGATCAGTAATTTGAAAGAGGGACCTCATAACATACTATATAAAATGGTTAAACCAACAAGAAGAAATATTGAAGAAATGAACCAGGATAAGAGTCCAGCTAAAAGCCCCCCAAAGGTTGAAACACAAAATAATGAGGTCAACATCCAAACATTAGTTAAGGAAATAATCACAAGAGTGAGTATAGAGTTTGAAACAATTGTCAATAGAAAGTCAGAAACAACAAATGAAACTCTGGAAGAAAACACTAATTATCTCAAAGTTATTAGAGAGCTGAAAGCTGAAATAGCTAAGTGAGAACACAATTAGCTGAACAAGCTAAAACAGTATCAGAACAGGGTAAAAAAAACAGATGAACTCCAGAAAACAGTAGAGGGGAGAGAGAATAGAATAAATGAGGCTGAAGACAGAATTAGCAAGATCGAGGACAAATTAGAGACAACTAAAAAAGAAATAAGAAATTTCAAAAAACAGATTAAAAGATAATTAAAACAACAACAGAGACCTATGGGATGACTTCAAAAGAAATAATATACACATTATTGGCTTACCAGAGGAAGAAAGAGAGGGAGGGGAAGAAAGCCTTTGACAAAATATAACATCCCTTTATGATCAAAACACTACAAAAAATGGGAATAGATAAAAAATTCCTCAAGATAGTGGAGTCTATATATAGCAAACCTACAGCCAACATCATACTCAATGGTGAAAAACTGGAAGCATTTCCATGCAGATCAGGTACGAGACAGGGCTGCCCACTATCACCATTACTATTCAACATAGTGTTGGAAGTTCTTGCCATAGCAATAAGGCAAGAGCAAGGAATTGAAGGCATACAGATTAGAAGAGAAGAAGTCCAACTCTCACTGTTTACAGATGATATGATAGTATACATAGAAAAACCTAAGAAATCCAGCAAGAAGCTTTTGGAAATCATCAGGTAATATAGTAAGTCTACAAAATTAACATTCAAAAGTCAGAGGCATTCTTCTATGTAAACACTAAGTTAGAAGAAGTTGAAATCCAGAAGCCAATTCCTTTTACTATAGCAACAAAAACAATAAAATATCTAGAAATAAGCCTAACCAAAGAAGTGAAAGACTTGTATACTGAAAATTATAAGTCACTACTCAAGGAAATAGAAAAAAACACTAAGAAGTGGAAAGATATTCCATGTTCATGGGTTGGCAGAATTAACATCATCAAAATGAATATACTACCCAGAGCCATCTACAAATTTAATGCTATCCCCATCAAGATCCCAAGCACATTTTTAGGAGAATAGAACAAATGCTACAAATGTTTATCTGGAATCAGAAAAGACTTAGAATTGCCAAAACAATCTTGAGAAGAAAGAACAGAACTGGAGGCATCACACTCCCAGATCTCAAATTGTACTGTAAGGCCATTGTAGTCAAAACTTCTTGGTACTGGAACATGAGTAGACACACTGACCAGTGGAATAGAATTGAGAGCCCAGAAGTAAGCCCCCACACCTATGGATATCTAATCTTTGACAAAGGTGCCCAGATGATTAAATGGGGAAAGCAGAGTCTCTTCAACAAATGGTGTTGGAAAAAGTGGATTGAAACATGCAGAAGAATGAAACTGAACCACTATATTTCACCAAATACAAAAGTAAATTCCAAGTGGATCAAGGACTTGATTGTTAGGCCAGAAACTATCAGATACTTACAGGAAAATATTGGCAGAACTCTTTTCCGTATAAATTTTAAAGACATCTTCAGTGAAACGAATCCAATTACAAAGAAGACTAAGGCAAGTATAAACCTATGGGACTACATCAAATTAAAAGGCTTCTGCACAGCAAAAGAAACCACTACCCAAACCAAGAGAACCCTCACAGAATGGGAGAAGATCTTTACATGCCATACATCAGATAAGAGGCTAATAACCAAAATATATAAAGAGCTTCCCTAACTCAAAAACAAGAAAACAAATGACCCCATCCAAAAATGCAGAAAGGACATGGACAGAATATTCACCACAGAAGAGATCCAAAAGGCTGAGAAACACATGAAAAATGCTCCAAGTCTTTGACTATCAAAGAAATGCAAATAAAGACAACAATGAGATACTACTTCACCCCTGTGAGAATGTCATACATCAGAAAAGATAACAGCAGCAAATGCTAGAGAAGTTGTGGGGTCAAAGGAACCCTCCTACACTGCTGGTGGGAATATCAGTTGGTCCAACCTCTGTGGAGAACAGTCTGGAGAACTCTCAGAAGGCTAGAAATGGACCTACCCTATGACCCTGCAATTCCTCTCCTGGGGATATATCCTAAGGATCTCAACATACCCATCCAAAAAGATCTGTGTACACATATGTTCTTAGCAGCACAATTTGTAATAGGCAAAACCTGGAAGCAACCCAGATGTCCAACAACAGATGAGTGGCTGAGCAAGTTGTGGTCTATATACACAATGGAATACTACTCAGCTATAAAAAATGGTGACTTCACCGTTTTTAGCCAATCTTGGATGGACCTTGAAAAATTCATGTTAAGTGAAATAAGTCAGAAACAGAAGGATGAATACGGGATGATCTCACTCTCAGGCAGAAGTTGAAAAACAAGATCAGAAGAGAAAACACAAGTAGAACCTGAACTGGAGTTGGTATATTACACCAAAGTAAAAGACTCTGGGGTTGGTTGGTGGGGAGAATACAGGTCCAAAAAGGGTGACAGAGGACCTAGTGGGGGTTGTATTGTTATATGGAAAACTGGGAAATGTTATGCTTGTACAAACTATTGTATTTACTGTCGAATGTAAAACATTAATTTCCCAATAAAGAAATTTTCAAAAAGAATTTTTAAAAAGTCACATTAAGGAATACCAAAATCAAAATATTAAAAATAATTATAAAAAGAATATTTTAAGACAAACATTCTAGATGAGGGGTGATGAAAATTATATAAAATTTACTGCAGAAACTATACAATCCAAAAGAACAGAGAAAGACACCATTAAACTACTAAAAGGAAAAAAGCATCAACGTAAAATTCTTTATCTGGCAAAAATATCCTTTAAACCTGAATGTGAAATAAAAACTTTCTATACAATTTGTTGTCACCAGACTTACATTATGAAAAATGACAAAGAAAATTCTTTAGAGAGGAAGAAAATTGTACAGTATAGAAATGTTGACCAATACCAAAAGAGAGAGAGAACACAAATGGAATATCATGCTGATACGTATTACAAGCAATTATTCTATTTTTTAAATGTTTTTTTATTTATTCCTTTTGTTGCCCTTGTTGTTTTATTGTTGTAGTTATTGTTGTTATTATTGATGTCATCATTGTTGGATAGGACAGAGTGAAATGGAGAGAGGAGGGGAAGACAGAGAGGGGGATAGAAAGGCAGGCACCTACAGACCTGCTTCACCAGTTGTGAAGCGACTCCCCTGCAGGTGAGGAGCCAGGGGCTCAAACTGGGATCCTTACACCAGTCCTTGTGCTTTGTGCCACCTGCGCTTAACCCAATGAGCTACCACCCGACTCCCCTCTTTTTTTTTTTTATTGCCACCAGGGTTATTGCTGAGGTTCACAATGAATCCAATACTCCTGACAGCCTTTTTTTTTCTCTTTTCCTTTCTTTTATTTGATAGGACAGAAAGAAATTAAGAAATTAAATTGTGCGTAGTAGTGTGTGTATTCAACCAGGTGCGTCACCTCCCAGTCCTGGGTTCTAACCTTTACATCTGTTTGATGTCCAGTAGAAGCCATGGTCTCCCTCAGATGCTCCTGGCTAATGACAGACATTGTTGGGA
Source organism: Erinaceus europaeus (assembly GCF_950295315.1). Lineage (NCBI taxonomy): Eukaryota > Metazoa > Chordata > Mammalia > Eulipotyphla > Erinaceidae > Erinaceus > Erinaceus europaeus. The sequence continues at coordinate 68,233,258 of NC_080174.1, read as the reverse complement.
CTTTTAGTGTTGGGCTATATCTGCCTGATGCAGAGTCCCTCTAATGGGTAATCTGTACTGCAGGGCACCTGTTGGCCACAACATTCTCAGAGTTACATTGTGGGTCACTTCCTCTTCTCATCCACCCAATCTCATTCTTTCCCTCCTCCTCTCATAGGTATGATGTTAGATGAAAGGATTTTCTTGCCTACTCCTTTTATTGCTTCCCTTTGTCCTTCAAAAGTATTTCCCTTCTGAAGACAATTTGTGCTTCTAGTCCCTATCCTAACAGTTTCTTTCTGGAGGATCTGGGCTGTTGTACTGAGGACAGTGGCTAAAATGAGAAGGGAAGGATATCTCAATACAGCATAGCTCAAGACATTCAGTCTTGCTCCAGGTTGCCAAGAGAGAGAGACAAAAAAAGAAAGAAACCAGCAGCAGTTGATTCATCAGGAAATGACAAAACATAAGATTATTCAGTTCTGAAATTGAAATACAGAGTAAATATGAAGGTGATTAAAAATAAACAACCCCTGAGGAAGGTATATATCTGGTATAGAAGAGCTGCTCTACGTCCTCTTTAAATTTGAGTCACTAGATAGTACACGTGTGTGTGTGTGTGTGTGTGTGTGTGTGTGTGTGTGTGTGTGTGTGTGTGTAGTGTCCTAATGAATGTGCAGAACTCTCCCCCCCACTAGGAACCTGGAAGGGGAAAAAAAGGAAATGTCACCCCCAGTGGTCACCCTAAGTTGTCTGTCAATGACCCAGCACCAAAAAGTCACTTATGAAGGAAGGGGAAAAGTCCACTTGACGAACACATGAATGGAACAGAAGGCTCTCAGAAAGCAGCTGGAGATGTCAGTCAGACCTTACAGAGTGTAAAGGAAAGGAAGGGGGACATGCCCATTGTGGACTCTAAATCAGGAAAGGCATTGTCTTGTTATTCCTGGTGTCTTCTCTTACCCCCAGGCCAAAGAAATCAGAAAAAAAACACTCATCAAAAGATTAGTGTAGACTGACACACCAGCCCCACTACATTGGGGAATTATTTGTTTGTTTGTTTGTTTATTATATTTATTTATTGGATAGAGGCAAAGATAAATGGGGGGGAGAAGAAATAGGGAGAGATACACACCTGCAGCACTGCTTCACTGCTTATAAACTTTTCCCCATGCAGGTGGGGACTGGAGCTTGAACCTAGGTCCTTGTGCATAGTAACATGTGTACTTTACTGGGTGTGCCACCACCTAGCCCCTAGGAAACTTATTTATTATACCACTGAGGAGGCTGAGTGAACCAGCAGAAGATAAAATATTGGAGGCACAAGAAGAACTTCCAAAAGGATACCGGTCTGTTGTGTCACAGTGGGGTAGGGGTCATAACTAAATGTCAAAGGCCCAAAGGCATGGTGTTAGAATAACAAAGATGCAGGCCTGAGAACCTGTTTTCCCTGGGAAGAAAGGTAATAATAAATGACTTAGAACTCCTATATGGGATTCAAATTTCCCACTTCTTGCTATGTGTGTAAAGCATTTAATCCCTCTGAATCTCAGCTTCCTTGTCTGAAAGATGGGGCACACACAGAACGTCTGATTCAGAAGCTGCAGTGAAGTACAGATGAGGTGGTTCAGTGAGTCAACCACATTGCTCTTTTTTTTTTTTTTTCCCTAACCAAAGCAGGCTCAGCTCTGGTTTGTGGTGGTGCTGGGGATTCTGTCTGGGACCTTTGGTGCCTGGGGCATGAAAGGCTTTTGGCATAACCCTTTAACCATTATGCTCTCTCCCCAGCCCTAAAGCACATTCCTTGCCCCCAGGAGGCTCCAGGTGTAAAGGCTCTCAAGAAATAGATCTTTTGGGTTTTTTTCTGTGTCTCCTCCCCCCCCCACCCCCACCCCCACTAAATATAAATAAATAGCAACAGGGAAGATTAAATGAAAAGGTATTGTGACTTTTCACAGACCCCGCAGTTGCTCAGCACAGAACTGTGATCTCTGCAGGTACTCAAACCAGCGACGTATTTGTATTACCTAACAAGTTCTTAGGAGGCATTTAGAACACTAGATCAGAACGCAAAAGGGAACTGATCACCAAGGCAGAACCCAAACCATCATCTCTCAAGAGCAGGTTTTGTCCTCCTCTGGGGCGTCTTGGAGCAATACTAGCGAGTAAACCCTGCGTTCCCCACACTAACAGCAAGAGGGGGAGAGATTAATGGCTTTCCCTTTACAACAAAGGCCTTCCTGCAAAGCAGCAGAATTCAATATGCAAGCCCCACCACCCAAGCCTCAGACCCCACCCTCCCAGCTCGGTGGACAGCGGCAGCTCGAACCCCATAATGTATGCGCGCTCCGACTGCTGGGCCCAAGTTATTATTCATTACGGTTTTCTATTACTCCGTGATAAATGACGCCCCCAGGCTGGCGTTGCCCCCAGAATGCTTATTACTGCTCACTTAAGTAGGCGTTGATTTAGCTTAAATCGGTTGTTCTGTTCAGCCCAGACACGGGCCTGCCCCAACTCTGCCTGGACGATTCCCTTCACCAGGGCTTAATTGAATTCTAACTACTCCCGGCCTCCTATTAGGGAGGGTTAGGGTAGGAGTCCCCACACAATGCAATGGGGTGGCCCAGGACCCGGTGGTCTCTTCAGCCCTCTGTAATCCTAATTTGATAAGGGTCTTCCCTTTGACTCCAGACAATAAATTTTGACAAGCAACTATAATTAGGCCAAAGAGGACTTCCTAAGGTGTACTCAACTCACAGGGAAAGTGATAAAATCTGAGGCTGAAGCAGCCTTTAGGGTGTCATGTGACTGTCCCAAAGTCTTACCCTTGGATTCGACCACTTGGGCCATATGTCTGTGGGCTGCCCAGCTTCATCCATCAAATTCTGTCAATGTGACAGAACCAGTACCAGCTCTTCATAAGGATCTAGAACAGCTGGGGGCTCTGAAAAGAGAATGACATCCCCAATCGCCCACTACCATTCATTCATGCAGCAGAAATTCACCAAGCACAGAGGGTGTGCCAGGTTCTATGCATGCACTCATGAGCAAAACATACAGCATTCTCTGCCACTGAGGAATTCACATGATAGAGTTTTGTTTACGTATTGTCAATTACATGCCAGACATTGCTTTAAAGGCTTCACCCACACAACCACATTTGTCACCACAAGCCTCTGCTGTTTTCTCCTGTTTTACAGAGAAAGAGACCAAAGCTTGGGAACACTCAATGATAGACTCAAAGTCACTGAAGAAATAAAAGGTCAATAAATAACGAAGCAGAATTTGAGCACAAGCTTATATAAGACCACAATGCTGGACTTTGACCTCTCTGTGATGTCTTATATTATTACACTATAGTAATTGCCTAGCACACTGGAGGTTACAATACAGTGTTCACATTCATTAATAATCCCCACCACCAGCTCCTGGACAGCAGGTATTAATGGCACCATCCATAGTTGCAGTGGTTAAGAATCGGGGCTCGTCATCAGATGAGTCTGGGTTAGAATCTTTGCTCTGCCTCTGACCAACAGTGCAACCTTGGGCAAGTTATTCATCCTCTCTGAGTCTCCACTTACTTGACTATAAAAGGATGATAATAATAACAGCCCTACCCCAAAGATTAAATTTGAAATTGTATGCACAGCACTCAGCACAGTGTCTTGTGTATGAAAAGAAACAAACAAACAAAAAACTCCAGATGGCCTTGAGTCCTTAGCTGTAAGGGGACAACACCCAGAAAATCAACTATTTGTATTTTTCTTTCTTTTTTTTTTTTCTCCTATCATCAGATAGGACAGAGAACACCTGTAGCACTGTTTCATCACTTCTGCAGCTTCCCTCCTGCAGGTGGAGACTGAGGAGTTGAACCCAGGTCCTTTTTGTGTAGTAACATGAACAGTGGAATGCACTATAGCCTAGCCCACCAACCAACCCACCCACCCCACCCCACCCCCGTTTGTATTGTTCAATACAAAGACGGACCAAGAGGGTGTCAGCAGAAAGATAAACCAAAGTGAAAGACAGTAATGTTTGGGAAAGAGAATTCCTGCAAATGTAGTGTCTGAAGCTCAGGAACTTATAGAGTGTGGGGTTATTTTTTGTGGCTTCTGCTACCATTGCCTTTTCTTTCTCCTTTAAAAAGTGTTATTTATTAATGGCCATCTGGCTCAAAAGAAGAAACAAGAACCAATGTTCATTAAATATCAATAATCATAAATATTATAGTCATGGTACTTGATATATTTCAATTCAATGCCCCCAAAACCCTGTGAGGCAAATCTTTACTCTTTAACCTTCAGATAAGGAAATGGGGCTTCAAAGAGATAGAGGAATTTACCCAAATAATGTTGCTACAATTAGTACATAGCTAAGCCAGGATTCCAATGTGGATGTGTCTGACTCCAAAGCCTGCCCTCCTAACACCTGCATTTCTGCTCAGAGGGAAGCATACCCTGACCCCAGTCCTATTTCTGAGGAAAACCTACACTGCCTTCTTCTTCTAGCGTTTGCCCTTCTTCCGTAGCCAGTCAACAGCGTCAGGTTGAAAGCTGTCAGGAGCTGCTTGTTGCTGGCTTTGAAAGTGACTGGGATCCATGTGGATTCAGTCGGCTAGGAAGGATCGTCAGTTTCCCCAATGAATGGGGACTCACGGGATGCACCACGGGAAGGTCGATCCAATGCATCCCAAAGCAGGTGAGAATCCCAGGCAGTTTTAAGGAGCCTATTTCCTTCAGCTCCAGTGTAACTTGAACTGAGGAGAAATTGACAATGGCTGATAGGAACAAAACAGTCTAATCCCACCCTAAAGGCCACCAAAAACCACAGAGCAAGGCCCAACAAATTGGACAGGTTACTAAATGTTCCCAACCCTCAATCACAGCTCTCATTTTGTTAATGTTGTCATTGACTCTTATTTTTTTATTTTTAAATACGGAGATACTGAGGGCCACAATCACTTGAGTGCACATGTTACTATGACCAAGGATCTGTGCTTGTCCTCAGGTGTGATAAGCTGTGGGAATCCTTTTTTCCAGCATCAATTCTTCCATGATCTAGCTGTTTTCTCAGGCTGGTGTTACTTTACTGACCATGACTCTAAAAAAAGCTATACTGATCCTCCTTAAAACCCTTCAAGTGACCCAACAGTGGTTAGAACACTGAACTTGTAAGTATGAGGCCCTGAGTTCCAGCCCCAGCACCATACATACTACAGTAGTGTTACGGTCTTTTTTGAAAAGAAGATCTTTTCAAACAAACCTTCCACATTTCTCATTGTTCTCAGAATTGCCCCTAAACTCTAGTTGCAAGGTCCTTTATGAGGTGTTCCCAGATGACCCCAAACTTCATTTTCCCACAGAAAATTTGCCCAAAGTCACACTGGCATTCTTTCTGTTTCTTGAGCACGCCCTTTGCCTCAAGAACTTCAGGATTGTTATCCTCTCTGCCTAAATGCTCTTTGTTCCAAACATACCTGCTAGCCATGTCTACACACACACATGCATTCAAAACTGCCACCTTTCACTATACTTCAGATTCCACACTCCCTAAAGTGCCTTCAACACTGGATCTTAAAAACAGTGTGCACATTGAAAGTGAATGTGTTTTGTTTCCCTCCACCTTCACAAATTGCTCTTAACAAATCAGTAGTGCATTTTCTTTTTCTGTTAATATTTTTAAAATATTTATTTATTCCCTTTTGTTGCCCTTGTTGTTTTATTGTTGTAGTTATTGTTGTTATTGATGTCATTGTTGCTGGATAGGACAGAGAGAAATGGAGAGAGGAAGGGAAGACAGAGACGGGGAGAGAAATATAGACACCTGCAGACCTGCTTTACCGCTTGTGAAGCGACTCCCCTGCAGGTGGGGTCAGAGCTCAAACCGGGATCCTTACATTGGTCCTTGCACTTCGCACCACGTGCGCTTAACCTTCTGCGCTACCGCCAGACCCCCAGTAGTGCTTTTTCTAGTTAATGGTGTTAGATTTGAAAATCTGCAGTGATTGTTCTGACTAAGGAGGTGACTCAGAGGTAGAGTACAGGATTTCCATGTGTAAGGTCCTGGGTTTGATCTTCAGCACAACATATGCCGAAGAGTTGCTCTGGCTCACTCTCTCCTTCATTAAATAAACACAGCACCAAAAATAAATGAGTTAAGTGCACATAGTGCATTAAGCATAAGGACCTGAGCAAGGATCCAGGTCTAGCCCCTACTCCCCACCTGCAGAGGGGTCACTTCACGAGCAGTGAAGCAGGGCTGCAGGTATTTATCTCTCTCCCTCTCTACCTCCCCCTCCTCTCTCAATTTCTCTCTATCCTAGCCAATAAAATGGAAAAAACAATCTCGAGGAACAGTGGAGTCATAGTGTAGGGACCAAAGCCCAGTGATAACCCTGGAGGCAATAAATTAAAAAATAAATAAATAAATGATGAAACCTGTATTTATTGTCAAATGAACGAAACACAACCCTCTGGCCCTTCCTCTAGAGTCCATCATCACTGTTTCTGATCCTACTCATGCCCTTGTCTCTTGAAGCCACCCTTCCTCTAGTCTGTCTTCTACTGAAGCCACCGAATCTACAGCCACTTTCAGAAATCTCCAGACATGAACACCCTCTTTACAAGATATAAGAACAATGTGATCTACTCTTCCATCGTTAAGTACCTGCAATCTCACAGATTCAAAGGTTCTGATGCTCCAACCCAGATGACAGTCTTTGCACTCTAACAATCTGAGCAGCCAAACACATTGATGGAGTTTCCTGCAAAAGAACCTAGTTCTTTTCCATGTTCTAGACTGAATTATTATAGCCAGAGGGAGCAATTCATCAGCTCTGACACTGCAGGAAGCTTCCTAGGCAAACAGCTTTATTGCTGTGTGAGATTAACCCAGACTGTAGTAATTTGTAACAAAGATAAGAAAATTGCACTGGTCTCTTAGAAATAAATCTGAATTTCAGAGTGGACAAAGGGGACTTCAACTTGAAATCTGCTGTTTGAGATATAATCAAATTTATAACAGCTCCTGAAGAGTATACAAGGCCAAGTGCAGCTTTCCATCAGAGATGTCATTTCAGGACCCATCATTATGAAGTCAATTTAGCTAGATTTCCTAACAGGTCACAAGTCTGAACCCCACCTTACTTTCATGAAAGATTATCTGGCCTACTTGAGAATGATTCCTTTATCCATCAGACTTCATGATATAAAGAGGCATCTTAGATGGCCAGTGAGAGAAGAAACTGAGGACCTCTTACCATCTGTAAGATCTTGGTGAACCAGATGATAATGGAGACCCCCCCTCCCAGAACTGTTGTGATGATTAAATAAGAAAGTGAAGGTGAAAGCAGACATTACTTATTAATGAGAATCAGTTGACCGACAAGATACCATGGGTTAGGCTCTTATAACAGCATCGGACAAGAGTGACCTTTACCAGCTTGGTCCCATTAAATCCTCCAAATAATCTTACTGAGAGGTCACTGTAAGCATCTCCACTCAGAAATGAAGAATCTGAAGGTCAGAGAAATTGTAGGAGCTGCCCAAGGTCTCACAGCTGGTAATATGCATGACATGAATTTGAACACCTGCTTTTGACCACTATACAACGCTTTTGCTCTGCAACAGTCTGTGTGCTAACCACAGCGATATTAAAGTGACAATTCTGTGGTATTGAACCTGGCAGAGTCTGCAACCTGGCTGTCACACATCTTTGAGCACAACAGGCACAAGAATAATGTGGTCAACTTGAACATAGCTTTGCTTATTTCATAGATGAGAAGTAACCCTGGCTTTGAATGAAACTATCGTTCAAGGACCTGCTTTCACTATATGTTGTCTCACTGGAAGATTTCTTTGTTTAATATGTATTTTATTTGTTGTATTTTAATGAGGAAGAAAGGTAGAGGAAGAGAGAAAGAGAGAGAGAGAGAGTAAAGGAGAGAGAGAAATAAAGAGAAAAGGATACAGAGAGATATACCAGAACACTGCTCAGCTCTGGATTATGGTGGTGTGGGGGATTGAACGTGGGACTTTGGAGCCCCAGGCATGAAAGTCTATTTTGTATAACCATTATGCTATTTCCCCTACCCCAAGAAGATTTTTCTGTGAAGCTATCCATGAAGTAAAGTGAGGGCTTATTGTGTCTTTATTGTATTAGTAATTAGTAATCTCATCAAGTGTTTACATGTACTGTGCACAATAAAGTTCTGTTGGGACACAAGACAAAGCCTGCACTGAAGCCTTTTATTTTTTAATTACTATAGAGTTCTAACAGTTTTATACATATCTTGATTGTTGCTTACATGACCAGAGAGGACAAAAAGTCCTTGCAAAAGATCCTTGATCTGGATGTTGAAAAAAAAGTTATAGTTTCAGCAGGAATCCAGCAACCAAAGAGGAACACCAAGTAAAATCTCAGGTTGCCCTGAGACCCTGAATGACCCACCCTATGCTGTGTTGGCATCTGCATAACAGACCAGGACATTGGTTGACTGTTGGTAGCATTTAACTAGAGGGTAAAGATTACCCCTTCCACACTCCCAAGGCCCACACAGACCTGGGCCAGAAAAGGTTCTTAGTATATGTTTATGTACTTGAACTGAGTTCATATAAACTTGGACTAGGAAAATTCTTGAAGATAGTGTCAACCAAAGTCCTCATTATTTTTAGTATTTTATGTATTTATTAGATAGAGACAGAGAGAAATAAATAGAAAATGAGGAGATAGCAAGTGAAAGACTCCTACAGTACGGCTTTACTGCTCATGAAGCTTGGCCCACACTGCCCCTTGTAGGTAGGGACTAGGAACTGTGATATCTCCTCTTTCATTTGCAATCCTATTTATTTGAGTCTTATTCCTTTTATCAATTTTGTTAACTCTTTTGAAGAACCAACATTTACCTTTGTTGATCTTTTGTCTGGTTCTCTTATTTTCTGTTATTTATTTCTGCCCTAATTTTAGTTAGTTCAGTCCTTCTGGTTGCTTTTGGGTTCCTTTAGTCCTCTTCTTTGAAGTGGGCAGTCAGGTTGTTTAGTTGAGCTTTTTCTTGTTTCCTAATGTGTGCTTGTATGGCTGTGAACTTCCCTCTCAGTACTGCCTTAGCTGTGTCCCAAATATTTTGTTAGCTTGTGTCTTCATTTTCATTGAATTCTCAAAATATTTTGATTTCTTCCTTAATTTCCTCTTTGACACAGTAGTTGTTAAGTAGTGTACTGTTGAGTTCCACATTTGGGGATTTTTAACTACTTTTTGTTAGTTGTTAAGTGTTAATTTAATTCCACTGTGATCTGAGAAGTTGCTTGGGATGATTTCAATGCTCTTGAATTTGCTGACACTGCCTTTGTGGCCTAACATATGGTTTGTCCTTGAGAATGACTCATATGGACTTGAATAGAATGTGTATTCCAGTTTCTTGGGGTGAATAACTCTGAAAATGTCCAATAGTTCTAGTTTATATATCTCTTCATTTAATTTCCTCATTTCTTTGTTAATTCTTGTCCTAGATGATCTGTCAAGTTGAGAAAGTGGGGTGCTAAAGTCCCCTACTATGATTGTGTTGCTGTTAATATATTGCTGTAGCTCTTTCAGTAGATGTTTGATATATTTAGATGGCTTCTCATTGGGTGCATAGGTGTTAATAATTGTTAAGTCATCTTGATTGACTGGTCCTCTGAGCATTAAGTAGTGTCCATCCCTTTTATTACTTTATTTATTTTAATATCTATTATATCAGATATAAGAATAGCTGCTCCTGCCTCTTATTTTTCCCATTAGCTTATATGATAGTTTTCCATCCTTTCACTTTGAGTCTGTATTTGTCTTATTGAGTTAGGTGGGATTCATGAAGACAATATATGGTTGGGTTGTGTTTTCTGATCTATCTTCCTACTCTGTGACTTTTAATGGGTGAATTCAGTCCATGAAGATTTATTGATATGATAGATTTAAGATATTTTAACACTATTATTCTAAACTTTTAGAGTGTTCTGATATATGGCATATTTATGGTGATGTGATTGTTTATAGGAAAACTTTCAGAACTTCTTTCAGGGAAGGCTTGGTGATAGTTGATTCCTTTAACAGTTGCTTGTCTGAGAAGGTTTTTATACCTCCATCTAGTCTGAATGACAGTCTAGCAGGATACAATAGTCTTGGTTGAAAGCCTTTCTCACTGAGAGCTCGATATATGTCTTGCCATTCTCTTCCAGACTTTAGAGTTTGTATGGAGAAATCTGCTGCTTATCTTATGGGTTTTCCTCTGTAGATGACTCTTTGTTTTTCTCTTGCAGTCTTCAGGATCCTTATTCCAAATATGCTGTCTTAAGGTCTGGGTAAATTCTGTTTTGGATCCTCTGGGATTCTTGAGCCTTTACACCCTTTATGTTGTGCAGAGTAGGGAATTTCTCAGCTACTATTTCCTGTAGAATGCTTTCTTCTCCTTCCTTTTTTTTTCTTTCTTTGGTAAGCCAATAATCCATATATATTACTTCTTTTGAAGTCATCCCATATGTCTCTGTTTTCAGTATCTCTAATTTTTTTTTTAGTTCTTTTACTTCTTTCTTAGTTTTCTCTAATTCATCCTTGATCTTGCTAATTCTATTTTCTGCCTCTGTTATTCTGTTCTCTCTCCCCTCTGCTGTTTTCTGTAGTTCAACTATTTTGTTACCCTGTTCAGATACTATATTAGCTTATTTAGGTAGTTGTGCTATTAGCTCAGCTATTTCAGCTTTCAGCTCTTTAATTACCTCAAGATGATTAGTGTTTTCTTTCCTAGTTTCATTAGTTGTTTCCCCACTTCTGATGATATTACTTTCAATAGCTTTTCTCATTCCTGTAATTATTGCATCAATAAATGTTTGATGTTGTCCTCATTCTTGTGTTTGTTTACCTTATTGGGAATTCTATCTGGACTTTTGTCCTCATTCACTTCTCCAATGTTTCTTTTCAGTTTAATCATTATATTTGATGTGTTATGATGTCCCTCCCTCACTGCTTTTCAATCCACTGGTCACACTTGCTCGGATTGACTTCTGTCTAAATAAAGTACTTAAGAGCTCACAGTTGCAAGTCTTAACAGTCACTTCAATGTTATCCTAATCCCTGAGGTGAAACTTTCTTATTTTATGGTATTTATCTTCCCTGCAGGCTATGGGAGTCAGAGGGATTTTTAACTGTAAGTAGATTTTTTTAGCTTAATCACTCACTCATGACTAAGGTATAAAACAGGGTGGAGGATAGATAGCACAGTGGCTATGCAATGAGACACCAGATCCCAAGGTTCCAAAGTACCAGCCCCTAATCCTCCTTCCAGCACCAGCCAGAGCAGAGCCAGGTAATGTTTTTTGGCCCATGAGTTTCTGAATAAATCCTCTTTGTATTTGGTGGGTCCTGAGGAAATTATTCATGATGTTTCCTAATTTATCAGAACAATGTGGAAAGACTCCCACTATATAACTACACCTCCAAACCACTGGGAGTGTAGATTTTCTCCTGCCAGTTATCTGCCCCCCCCCCAGATGATAGTATATGGTTTCCCTGTTGCTGCTTCAACCTCTGAGGTGCAGTTGTAAATTGCACCTCAGTTGTTGCACCTCAGTTGACTCACAGTTGTAAATTGGTGAGTTTTAAGTGATTCTCTTTTCCCATCAATAGTCTTTATTATTATTATTATTATTAATTTTATTTATTTATTGGATAGAGACAGTCATAAATTGAGAGGGAAGGGGGAGATAGTGAGAGAGAGAGGCAGAAAGACACCTACAACACTGCTTTACCACTTAGAAAGCTTTCTCCCTGCAGGTGAGGACTGGGGGCTCGAACCTATGTCCTTGTGTATTATAACATGCGCTCAACCAGGTGCACCACCATCCAGCCCCTCAGCAGCCTTTTTGTTGATGAAACTGACTGGTGGTGGTGAGTCAACTGGCAAACTACCAGTATAGCACCAGCTGTTCCCTAGTACACATGGGCTTTTACCTCAAGGAATCTCCTTTAAGCCCCTCTCTGTCTATGAGCCATACGTGTTTGAATTCACCTGTGGCTTAATGGGTTCACGAAGTAATCCCAGTCTTGTTGCTTTCTCGAGTGATCCTCTTTGCTATTCCTAGTTGATGGGGAGAGCATACCGCAGCTGCTGCTACTTGGCTTGATAGAGATTTAAGGTTCTACCTCCCACTGGCTAAATAAGCTTAAACAAATCAGTCTATCTGAGCCTCAGTTTCTACTTTCGGAAAATAGAGATAATGGACTTTGATGCTATTATGAAGACTAAGGAAAATAAAGCAAATAAAGAACTCAGTATAGTGCCTGGCACATAGTAAGTACTCAAAACCACTTACCAGCTGCCAAAGTCCTAAGCCCTCCTCTCCCAATAATCTGTTGAGCCTGTTCTTTTCTTGCCCAATCCTTCCCTCTTCCTGCCTGTCAGAGTCTCCCAAGAACTGAAATTTTCGTAAAATTGGTGAGACTCGGTGGTGACTCAGCTCCACTCAAACAGCTTAAAAATGCCATCTTAAGTAAGAGAGATACAGTGTGATCTTCCTTGTGAATGTATTTGCTTTCATTAACAGGTATGCCCATTGGAGAGTGTTCTCACCTCACACCCCCGTCCAAGGTCCTTGAAAAAAAAGGCTACAAGTACCATAATTTTGCTAAGGAGTGTGTGTGTGTGTGTGTGTGTGTGTGTGTGTGTGTGTGTGTGTGTGTGTGTGTGTGTGTGTGTGACCAGAGCACTGCTGGTTTTGGCTTATGATTGTTCTGGGATTTGAACCTGAGACCTTAGAGCCTCAGGCATGAAAGAAAGCCTATTATGCAAACTACACTATACTATCTCCCCAGTGGCCCTTTAAAAACAAGATAAAGGCAAGAGGAGGGGAGACTGTTGTAGAAATTTGTACACAAAAAGTTTCTCAAAAAGGTACCCAACACAGAGAGGAGCCCATAACAGGGTCATTTTACAGCAATTCACCATAGGCTGTCCTTCCCCTGGAAAGCCCTTCTTCCTCAAGAGTCCATCAAAACGTCTTTTTGTACTTTGCCCAGAAAGTAAATATTTTTCAATGAAATTCAGTGATCAATTAAACACCGTCTCTCTTTAATATGAACGTTGAACCAACAGCGGCTGCACATTCCAACAAGAATATTTAAAGCAATTAAACTTTAGCTACTTTTAAAACAAATTCTTTTAAATGCTAATGACCATTGTTTTCGCACTTGATAAGTAAAATTTTGTGTCGAGCAAGGTTAGATGATTGCAATGATTAAATTGTACTTCTCAAAGAAAGGAAAATGTTAAGAAAAAAGCTAAGATGGACCTCTTACCACATCCCTACCGCAAAATGTCCTGTAACAATAGAGCCGTGATTTGCTGAAATTAAAATGCTATTATGGTGAAATTAGGGCTTCAATATTTTTAGCAGCTTTAATAGGCCTTGCATTTTAAGGGACATCTGATAATAGATAATTACATTTCATCTTAAAGAAACTGAGTTGTTTTCTTAAGGAAAATACTTTTCTTTCTTCCAGAGAGGTTAAAGCTGAGCCATCATTAGAAGCAGCACCCAGCTCCAGGTTCCTGCTTCAGCTTGGGAAATAGAGATTAGCATATAAATAGCCTTTGGTGCCTGCTTGATTCCAGCTATTTTGCGTTTCAATGTGGCATCAGAATGCACTTAGCAAGAAATGTTCGAGAGGAGAAAGAGGTTTGTAATATGTCGCTTTTATAGAGGGGGGAACTTTAAGTATAAAAGATCATCCACTCCTCTGTGGGGTTTTTTTTTTTTTTTTTTTTTGGTATCCTTTCAGTGCCCCAATTACAGGCTCCAAGGAGCCAACAGGCCCCCTAGAACGGAATCTTAGTTCACTCAGTAGCTTTTTTCTTTGGACGAGGAAAATAAGTCAAAATGGTGCACAGGAAATAAGATAAATATGAGGGTTTCTTCAAGGGAGACCTGGGGAATTGGGGGGCTGACACAAGGGGGCCACTGCTGTGCCCTTGCTCTTCACCCCCGTGCTACCATCATCAGCAGGAGCATGGGATGCCTCCTTCAGGACCCATTTGTTGGAGCAGTGAGGAAGACTCCTGGCTTTCTGCCTGCAGGCTGGCCTCCTTCATGGGAAATTGCTGGGACTGGGCACTGAGCCCAGGGTCTTTCTGCCCTCCCTTCCTCACTCACATGTAACACACACACACACACACACACACAAACACACACACCTTAATGACTCTGACTGTAGGTCAGATTGAGTCTTGGGCTGCAAAAGCGTGATTCATCAAGTTCACTTTTTTTTCCCTTTCTTTCTTTTCTTTTTTCTTTTTCTTTAGTTTTTTTCTACCAGGGTAGTTCTGAGAATAATGGTGCTACTACACAAGTCTTTTAAGGGAGAGGTTCTATCTAGGTTCCAAGCTTCTGCGAATTTGATTATTCATGCCCGCTCTTACCCTAAATCCCTTCATCTGTCAAAAGAATAATGAACCCTACCCTGTCCACTCATGGGGCCATCATAAAAGAAAGAAACAAGAAAAGGGATGTGAAAGAACATTGTAAGCTTGCTCTTCTGTTAATATTATGTTATTGGGGTGTTGGTAAGGTTGTTTTGTTTTTCCTTGATAATCAAACTTAAACTCCTTCCAAGGTTTCCTCTGGGCTGAGCACTTCCCATTCTAGCTCAACATCTTATGTCTTGCCATCCCAGGCAACTATAATATCAGCTTCCATTTATAGGATCTTCTATTATTCCCTTTTCATTAGAATATTGAGGTTCAGTGGAGCTGACTACGTGACTGCATGAACTGCAGTGAAGAGCCAAGATTCAACTTCAGGTTTAGACTCAACTTCAGAGCCTATAATCTCCCTTTCTCTCTCTTTTATCTCTTCTTTATTTCTTTCTTCCTTTCCCTTTCTTTCTTTCTTCCTTTCTTTCTTTCTTTCTCCCTTCCTTCCTTTCTTCCTTGCTTGCTTGCTTGCTTTATTCCTAGATTTATTTAATCATCGACATAAGAGAGAGAGAGAGAGACTGATTGAAGCAGAGCATCATTATGGCACACACAATACCAGGAGTCAAATTTAAGATTACATGTTTTTGTTTCTTTGTTTGTTTGTTTGTTTGTTGTCCTTTGCTCTAGCCACTGCACCACTTCCTGGGCTATTGTACTGGTGCCCCATAGTCTTAAGGATCACACACTAGCATCTTCTTGAATGACAGCCTAGTTACTGTTCATAATAAATATAATTGTAGGACAGTCTGTGTCTTTGGTACCTCAAATTATTTTCTAAAATTTGATCCAGGAATACCAATTCATCTGGATGTAAATGATTTTCCTTGAAAAGTAAAAGTTTATATTATCAAATGAGTTTTACATTGAAAACAAAAAGGATTTATATATTTTTAACTGTAGAACTTCCCAGATTCACAGAGATAAGGTACATTTTAAATCTACAGGAGTGGGTAAAGTATACAATTTCTCCTCGACCTATTAGTCCATAACCCTCCCCCTATTTTTTTATTTTTTTGAGAAGTTGCGGCAGTTAGGGTTCTACAACTTGGCTACAAATAGTGATCTCCAGACCAGCAAGAACAGGCATCATCAGGAAGCTCATTAGAAATGTAGACTCTTTTTTTTTTTAATTTTGATAATATAGTTTATTAAATAGACCAATGCGGGCATAACATTGTGTACAGAACAGATACCTTCATATATCTTTTAGTTAATGTTTTTCTTAAAAAAAAAAAAAAATCTCTCCTTCAAATTTAAAATTGTTTGAAAATAATCTCTTGGAGGAATTATTTTCTTTTTTTTAATTAATTTTTTATTTAAGAAAGGATAAATTAACAAAACCATAGGGTAGGAGGGGTACAGCTCCACACAATTCCCACCACTCAATCTCCATACCCTGCCAGGAGCCATTTCTCTACTTGATAAGCTTTGAAACAATAGAAGCCCTCGAGACAAGTTTTCATTTCCCCCCAGGCAGACCATTTCCCCTCAGGGGAAATCAAGTGACACAACACATAGTTGTGGTAACAAACATGGTTTCGGCCATTGTATGTTGCAAAGAACATTCCACTTTGATGATTGCTCCCCCTCCTCCTCCAGCACTTCCCCCTTCCCCAAAGCCTTATAATGCCTGTGAACACAATAAAATTTTGCAGCTTGATCAGCATCCTGTCTTGCTGTCATTCTTTCATGTCTCTTGTCCCTGTCATTCCAGGTCCCAAGGTTCCTAGCCCCTGTTCACCGCCCCACTAGCCGGGGCATCTGGCGCCCAACGTGGGGTGAAGAAGCGTTCTGGACCTAGGAACACCGCTGATCGAGAGGATAGGCCTATCCGAATTCACTGAGCCACCGCGGCCAAGGGGGTAATGCAAAGGCTCGCATAGATCGCCACGGAACTGCCCGGCCGTGAGTCGCATCTGGAAGAGTGTCACAGCGGCGAGGTAAGCACTACCATGGGACATGAATTTAGTAAACAAGATTTGTTTATTAAAGGACTCAGGGAGTCCCTCAAGACACGAGGAGTAAGGGTTAAGAAAAAAGATCTCAAGAAGTTTTTTTTTTTTATTTTGTGAGTGATGTTTGTCCATGTTTTCCCTTAGAGGGGACTATTGATGAAAAAAGATAGGCTAGAGTAGGAAACTGTTTAAGAGATTTTTATGAGACCTTTGGTCCAGAAAAGATTCCAGTCCAGGCTTTTTCTTATTGGAACTTAGTAAATGATATACTCAAAATCTATAAACATTGTCCTGATGTACAGTGAGTCATGAGAGGGGGAGAAAAAGTCTTACAGGGACACGCCCGGCCACCTTCTATTTGTGAGTCTGTCTCTATTCCCATGCCTGATTCAGGAGGCCCCGCCCCTGAGGCGCCTGCTAAGTGCCCTCCAGTGAAGATTTACCCCTCTTTGACAACCTTAAGACCCCCCGCAACTAGCACAAAAATCAGCTTCCCTTAGAAAATTAATCGAAAAAAAAAGAGAGAGAGAGCATTTACAATTAGTTAAAGAACTGTGGACTCTGGATTTGGCATTATCTTAAAACTAGCCAGCCAAAAAGATGCAGCTTTTTTCCCTCTACTCTCAGAAAGCGTTAAACCAATTCTGAGTGAGATCTTATCTGGCTAGCAAGTTATTCTTTAGAAAAAGAATGAAATCAATCAAACAAGACGTTCTCTTTATCTTAAAAGCTATTAATCAGAGAACCAGTACACACTTTTGAAATTTAGTGATTTGTTTCTTTAAAACTGTAAAATGTACCTTAGCTCAGAAAAAGAACTTTCAAAGATTTTTCTCCGAGCTTCTCCATGCGTGGCGGTAAACTAAGCCCACCTGTTCTGTCCGCGCAGCCAATCATGGCACAGAGCTCCTGCTCCACAGATTGGCAAACACTTCAGTCAATCATTCTTAGCCACAAACGCCCCTCCTGGGAGGCTGTGAGTTAAAAATCCAAAAGCCGCTTTTCAAAGGGAAAATTTTTCTTTTCACCAAGAATGTCTGTTTTAAGTCTATGTGCTAACCTTGATTTCATTAATGTGTGTTAACCCCTAAGTAACTAAAGTTTGTTTAAAGTTTTAAATAAGATTTAGTTAAGCTAAATGTGGTTTTAAAGATCACGACTCATAAAGTTGGCACACCTTTACCAGAGTAAAATATAGGACAGTTTTGTCCTTCTGATAGCTAATATCAGCATCAATTCATTAGTTAAAAGATTTTCTAAGATATCTAGGCATGGTAAAATGCCTCTACAGTCTCTCTCACTCTTGTGAGAATTGTAAATCTTACCAGCACCCCAATACCAACTGCCACTGTTTGTAACAAATTCCATGTTTGACTGGTTTTCTAATAACCCAGTCCAGGTAAAGCAGTGGCCTTGCCAAGAAAAAAGGGTTAAATGTGGTATTCCTGGCCTGATAAAAAATTTTTATTCAACAGATGTGATTCAACAAAATTATTTAGTGTAAAATGGTCATCTAAAAGAAATGTTAACAGTAAAAATTTATTTTAAACATTTCAGCTATAAGGTTTATTTTAGGTTTTTAAGTTACCTATCCAAATCAAAGTGAAAGATCAATTAAGTTGTGTGCCCACCCTAGTTCATAGCTGCCCTAAGGGTGTGATAGCTTTGTGATAAGCAAAGATCCTAACAAACAAAGTTTAACATTTTACTTAAAATTGTTTAAGTGATTCAAAAAAAAAAAAAAAAAAGGTTTTAAAATACTTTCTCAACTAAACAGGCAAAACTGGCTTGGGTTAGTAAAAGATAACACAATGGTTATGTTAATTATTTACATGCCAGAGGCTTTTGCTCTGGTTTTCCTCTTTATATCTTTCTGCTTTTAAAAATTATCTGGTTTGTTTTAAGACACTGTCAGAGATTTATTCTTGGCAAATGGTGTTTTTGGTCTGATAGAAGATTTGTTTTGGCAAATCCTGATTTAACAAAATTATTATTTTGAACATTTAAGCTATGAGGTTTTATTTTAGCCTTTTAAGTTGCCATATTAGAGTTCTAAAGAGCAAAATCTATTAAGAGTTTTATATCTATGCTTACTCATGATAGCCTTGTGATGAGTAAAGATCTTAGTAAACTAAGTTATAGTAGTGTGCTTAAACTGTCTAATCAGTTTAAAATAATGCTGAAAAATAGTAAACATTTTATCATGTCAACACATTAGGTATTGACTTTCTATAACATATTGACATATTTTAATAAAGAGCCTTCTAAAATCATATGAAAGAACTCAAGCCAATTCTAACCATTAGATCATCAATTAAGTTGGTACAAGTTCTCTCCCTAAGTAAATAATTATAGGTACATCTGCACATGAAGAACTGACTGCTCATATGGTAAGATTTAAAACTAAACATTTTTCATTTTTTATTTATGGGTGTGTGATGACTCCTAAAGTCACTCATATCCTAAAATTTTTCTCATTTTTCAAGCCTCTTAAAATTTTAACGTTTGACCTGCCATAGTGAGAGCACTTTACTGGCTCCTGTATTGTTTAATTAAGATCCTGCTATTCAGACTTTTAAGATTAATCTCCATTGATAAAAGCCAATGCTCTCTGGCAGATTGATGTAATTCACCTGCCCATGTTTAGTAAACAAAAACATTTTTTTTCTCAGTTGGTATTTTTTCAAAATTTATGTGGGCTACAGCTCAAACAAGAAAAACTAAAACCCTTAAGCTTAATTAATAAAAAAAGAAGGGGAATGCACCCCCCAGTATTCAGTTGGCTAAAGTGTCAATGAAGTAACTATGCTAAACCTTCTTAATATTTACAAAAATTCGAATTTTCCATTATATCTCATTGGCAAAGCCGCCCACCCTTCCAGCCATAGAGACATATTCTTTTTCCTTTTCAACACTGGATGTCCATGTTTGTTTTCCTTTTATTATGGTGGATGACATTATTGCTCTTGCAAAATCCACAGTCCCTGTTGGCAACTCCTTACCACAAAGGACGCCATGGCAGTATATACTCCAGCTAACTGCACCAGCCTATCCAAGTCTTCTCTTTCTGCTGACCTACCACTGCTGACTTCATCTTTGCATGTTTATTGACTGCTCACTTTTCTCAAAATATTCCTCATGTTCAAGGAACCTCAATGGCGACTAATTCCTAGCACTGCAAAAATGGTATCATCTGTTTTCCATCTACACCATGCCTCGGCCTCACATGAGCTTAATGTGCAGCTTGGCGATACGAGAATCCGGCATGAAGCCCAGCCAGTCTATCTTGGCGTTACTCTTGATCACACTCTGTCATTTCACAAACATCTCATAAAAACTGCAGCAAAGGTGGGCGCGAGGAATAACATCATTGAAAGACTGGCCAGCTCCTCATGGGGCGCGAGCGCTTCCACACTACGATCATCATCTCTGGCATTATTATGCTATTCCACTGCAGAATACTGTGCCCCAGTATGGTTCCGTAGCCCCCATGTCCACTTGGTCGATTCCAAATTATATTCCTCCATGAGGATCATTTCTGGAACCATCCGTTCCACCCCGGTTCCATGGCTGCCAGTTCTTAGCAACATCGCCCCGCCAGATATTCGTTGGGATGTGGCATCATCTAAGTTCATTTCCCACGTCTACGCTCGACCGGACCTGCCAATATATGCAGATATCTTCGCCCACCCTGTTCAACGCTTGACGTCTTGTCACCCAATCTGGTCCCCTATGCCTACACTGAACTTCTCTGTTCCAGTCTCTTGGAAACAGAGCTGGCAGTCAGCTGAGGTAAAGAACAAACACCTCATCACAGACCCCTGCAAGCGTCAACCCGGCTTTGATCTAGCACGTTATGATTGGGCTATCCTCAATCGCTATCGAACAGGCCATGGCCAGTGAGCTGCTATGTTCCATCGCTGGGGAGCCAGAGACGACCTGAACTGCCCCTGCGGCTACAGACAATGACCCACATAGTCAACGACTGCCACCTTTCCAGATTCAAAGGAGGTCTCTAAACTTTACATCAGGCTCAACCTGATGCTGTTGACTGGCTACGGAAGAAGGGCAAACGCTAGAAGAAGAAGAAGGAACCTCACCTAATGTGTATGTACCTCCTCTGTGTTTTGGTACAACACCTTCCTATATTTTCATGTCAATTCTTCTCTACCTGGTTCTTGCCTCCTAGTTTTGCTTGTTCCACAGCTGACCCTCTATAAAGAAGAAAAATTTCATCAATTGGCGCTGACAACCACCAGAGGACCAGACGTGCTGTGTTTCTTCCCCTGGACATAACATCCACTGACTGCTTCCCTTAGACTTGCTGGTGGCACGCTAGGACACTCTATATATTCCTCGCATGAATTTTCTGACAAATTACAAGAGGTTATAGACTCCACCACAAATAGTCTTGAGTCACTACAGAGCCCCTTATGGGACCCTTGATTAGTCTTTTGTTAATGATTACCTTAGGACCCTTTATTTTTAATAAGATTACTGATTTTATAAAAAGGCAGATTGACTCCTTGGCATCAAAACCCTTACAAATACATTATCATAGGCTTGATTTGGCTGACAGAGGCCTGGCTGAACCTGAGGGTGACAGACCTCCCTTTCGGATGTCATAAAACTCAGAATTATGCTTTGAGACATCCAACCTTGGCAGGGCAAGGACACCAGTAAGGGTGCAAGGCAAAGCACTGCAGGGGGAGGACCCTATAGTCCGCCTCTGAGTTCCCCCGTGAAGCAAACCTGATTTGCATTGAGGTTGGTGTCAGCAATAAAAATTGTTTGCCTGGAAACTGTGGCTCTGCCTCCCCTCCCCAAAAAGACACCAAGAGCCTTATAAGATGTGGGAAGACTGGTTTTACATTCACCCCGTGGGAGGAATCGGGTCAGTACTTACTCCCTCTGGTTAATGCCCACCAAAACTGCTGTTAAGGTCTCTACCCCTCACCCCCAATTCCTGCCTCAGTTAAATTATAACGAGAGGAGGAGATGCCAGGAGCCATTTCTCTGCTTGATAAGCTTTGAAACAATGGAAGCCCTCGAGACAAGTTTTCATTTCCCCCCGGGCAGACCATTTCCCCTCAGGTAGACCATTTATCAGAAATCAAGTGACACAACACACAGTTGTGGTAACAAACATGGTTTCGGCCATTGTATGTTGCAAGGAACATTCCAGGTTGCAAGGTTCCAGGACTGGGAGAAATATAGGCTCTATAGTGGAGATGTGAGGTTCCTGCTGTCTTAAGGTTAAAAAAGACAATGGATAGTTAATGTTATCATCACATTATTTGGTAATTGGGTTAACTTTGAAAAGTCCTTTTGTTAGGGTTTGCTGTATAGTACCCAGTATCTTGTATATAGCTGTGCCACTGGTTGCCTCTGATATACTTGGTCTAGGCTTTTGAGAGAGTCCACATATCAAATACACAGCCTATATATTAAAAAGATTCAGTCTGTGTTTTAAAAACTTCGAGACATACAATTAATTTTCCCCTTCTCATATTAATTAACTAGTGATTTATATGACTACACTTTACTAGGAGTGTACGTAAACACCATTCCCACCACCAAAAGACTGTGTCCCATCCCACCCACCCAACCCCACCCCCCCACCCGCCCCGGGAAGCTGAATGTTCACCCTCCCCCTCACCACAGGGTTTTTACTTTGGTGCCCTACTCTCAATTTAGTCAGATCCTGCTTTTAGTTTCCCTTTCTGTTCTTCTTTCTCAACTTCTGCTGATGAGTGGGATCATCCCATACTCATCTTTATCTTTCTGACTTAGCTCACTTAACATAATTCCTTCTAGCTCTGTCCAAGATGAGTCAGAGAAGGTGGGTTCATTGTTCTTGATAGTTGTATAGTATTCCATTGTGTATATATACCACAGCTTTCGCAGCCACTCATCTGTTGTTGGGCACCTGGGTTGCTTCCATATTTTAGCTATTATAATTGTGCTGCTATGAATATAGGTTTACACATATCTTTTTGATTGGGCATTATGGAATCCTTGGGGTATATCCCCAGGAGAGGAATTACTGGATCATATGGAAGGTCCATGTCTAGCCTTGTGAGAGTTCTCCAGACTGCTCTCCACAGAGGCTGGACCAATTTACATTCTCACCAGCAATGCAAAAGGGTTCTTCTGTCCCCACAGCTTCTCCAGCATTTGTTGCTGCTGTCCTTTTTGATGTATGCCATTCTTACAGGAGTGAGGTGGTATCTCAATGTTGTCTTACTTTGCATTTCTCTGACAATCAGTAACCTAGAACCGTTTTTCATATGTTTGTTAGCCTTTTGGATCTCCTCTGTAGTGAATGTTTTGTTTATATCTTCTGGCCATTTTTGGATGGGGTCATTTGCTTTTTTGGTGCTAAGTTTGATGAGCTCTTTATATATTTAGTGATTAGTCTCTTGTCTGATGTATGGCATGTGAAGATTTTCTCCCATTCTGTGAGGGGTCTCTTTGTTTGTGTGATAGTTTCTTTGGCTGTGCAGAAGCTTTTCAATTTGATGTAGTCCCATTGGTTTGTTTCTGCTTTAGTCTTTCTTGCAATTGGGTTTGTTTCATCAAAGATGTCCTTGAGGTGTAGGTGGGAAAGTGTTTTACCAATGTTTTCCTCTAAGTACTTGATTGTTTCTGGTCTAACATCCAGGTCTTTGATCCATTTGGAGTTGATTTTTGTTTCTGGCGTGATAAAGTGGTTCAATTTCATTCTTCTGCATGTTACAACCCAGTTTTCCCAGCACCATTTATTGAAGAGAGCCTCCTTCTTCCATTTAATACTTTGGGCCCCCTTATCAAAGATTAGATGTCCATAGGTGTGGGGACAATGTAGGCTCTTATGGGCCTGCAAAATACCTCTACTGGATAGTGCACTTGTTTTGTCATCTAACCCAGGCTTGAGCCCAATCTCCACTGCACTGGTGTAAGCTCCATTGCTATGGTATCTATTGAACTACCTATCTGAAAAAGTCATCTCAGAGCAGTGAAGTCCCAGTGACACACACACACACACACACTCAGGGAGAGAAGGGAAAAAAATTAGCTTTAGACCCCATCTAGACTTGCTAAATCAGAGTCTGCAATAACAAAATGCCCAGTTAGTTCATGTGCATAGTACAGTTTGAGCTCTAACTATGGCATACATATAGGAAACTATGGTTTATTCATCTTGGTCTGTGTCTATGCAGGAGCCAGCAAGCCATAAAATCCAGCGGTGAAAGAAGTATCAAGCATTATTTGGCATCATGGGAATCAAACAACTAGATCTGAAATTAAGGCAAGCTGCTGTAACATCATCCCAATGTAATCCAAGACGGTTCCTATAGTGGAAAAAATTTTCCTCATTCCTAATGGGATATGAATATTGATGGAGATGGAAAGATGATCAATACTCTGATGAATACATTCCTAGAAGGCAGGCATGGAAAGCATTGTATACTTGCCTCTTTCTAAAATGTGAAGATCTTTTTTTATAGTACTTCAGCATTACTAAGGTATTATTGACATATACAATTGTAAGATATTTAAAGTCTGCATCAGAATGATTTGATATACATATTCACTGTGAAAGAATTCTCTCCATTTGGTTAGTTTTGCTTTTTAATGAGAATGCGTAAGTCTTCTCTCCAAGAAAATTTCAGCCACAGATAGACATTAAGTTTTCTCTATATCTGGGCTATTGTGAATACTGCTGCAATTAACATGGGATGACAGATATTTCTTTAATACCCTGTTTTCATTTCCTCTGAATATATACAGGTAAAATTGATGAATCACATAGTTTTTCTATTTTTAATTTAGGGGCCAATATTTTCTGTGTGGCTACACTAGTTCACTTTCCCATCAACAATGCCCAAGAGTCCCCTTTTCTTCATGTTCTTGCTTGTTATATATATTTTTTTTGATAGATAAATTATTCTAACAGCTGTGAGGTGATAGATCACTATGGTTTTGACTTGTAGTTCCCTAATGATAGGTGATGTTGATCACCTTTTAGTCATTGGTATATCTTCTTTGGAAAAGTGTCTATTTATTACTTCTGTCCATCAATGGACAGATGGATGGTTTGGCTGTTTTGTTATTTCATTCTTTTAGTATGTTATATATATTTAGTTATATTCTGTTAGTATGTTGTATATATTTTGGACCTTAACCTCCTATCAGATGTATGATTTGTATGTATTTTCTCCCATTCTGTAGGCTACCTTCAAATTGTTGATTGCTTTCTTTGATGTACAAAAAAAAACTTCTTAAATTTATTATCTTACCACTTATTTATTCTTCCTGTTCTCTCCTTTTCAGTGACAAACTTTTGATTCTTTGAATAAATCACAAGAATTTTATATAAACATCTCCATTTCCTTTGATCACCTCTCTCTAATAGAATAAGTCAAGGGTACTAGACACCCCTGAGTTTACCACCTCAGATACTCTTGGGAAAAGTTCCCTAGTTCCCTACTCTGGAACCCAAGAAGATAACCTCCAGGGTACAAAAGCTTGTCTCAAGGTGTTAAAAATCACAGCTGAAATGACCCATTCATGTAAGATAAGACCAAAGCCTAAAGAAAACTGCCTTTGCTTTTGGCTACAATTATTTCAATTCCTGTGGTCACACTCTCAAACTGACCTGACATTTCAAGCTTCAGTTTTATAAAGCACTACTCAACCCCAGAAGAGAAATTGGACTTTTTTTTTTTTTAACTTAATTACTTCAATATCTGGGGGAGACAGACATTGTTTAAAGGATGTGTGGAGAGAGGTTCAGTAACTGGTCCAAGAACAGAGTTTGTAAGTGAAGGTGTTTAGATTAGAACAGAGATCTATCTGAATCTTAAAGCAGGACTTTTTCCACTATGGAAACAGTCTATGAGGCCACATTTTGTCATACTTTTCATATTTGATTCCTATAGAGTTTACTCTCCCCGAAACTTTCCTTTTATAATGCAATATACCCCTGTTTCCCTCCCAGTTCTCACTTTCCTCCTGTCTTTGGGTTTAGAACTCCATTTTTAAGATACTACCCAAATCTACCAACTGGCCAAGATTTTTTTCCCATTCGAACTTGTCTGCAAATCATGTTCTAGTGTTTCCCACATATGGCTGCCTCCCTAATCATTGAGGGAAAAGATTCTATCAAGGACTGAGTTCCACAGCACCTCCTAGAAACTAGGTAACCAGCAGCTGGTCAATCAAATTGGTCACATCTCCAATATGGTCAAGATCTCTAACATGGAACTTCTGTTCCTTCCTCAAATCTTCCAAGTTGCTTATGACACCAAAATAAATCCACTGGAGTAGTAAGGGAATGTGTATGCCTCTATTCTGTAACTCCATGTCTCTCAACTTTCAATATATATACTAGATCCATCACTTACTGCCTTTACCATTGCTGCTACCAGAGTTATTGGCACCTCCTCCCCAGACTACTGTACTTCTTGTTTCTACTTTTGCATGTTTTAATACATTTTCACAAGGTAGTCAAAGTGACCAGTCATGAGAAATAGCGTCAGATCATGCCACTCTCCTGCTTAGAATTCTACCATGAGATCTGGGTCCCACTTCAATATTTATCTATGTATTACCAGTGCCTACAGCAGTGCCTTGAACAGCTTGTACCCTGCAAGCACTGGCATGAATGAATGAATGAATGAAGTAATATAACTTCATTGCAAGCAGGAATCTTCTGTTATTTATATTAAAGTAGTCTTAACTACTTTTTTCCTTTTATTCTAATGTTGTGATTGGTCTTTTCTAGTTTATAAAGAGATGTCAATATATCTAGATTCTAAGCAATTTATTCCTCCCCTTCCCTGCAGTCACCAAAGGCAAACCAAAAGAAATTTGTGACTTTAACACGCACAAATGCATCTCACTTCAGTTATGTTGCCTGAGAATAGATGGGAGATTATGCTGATTGAACTGGACAGCTTCCATTTTTATCATTTTAATTATAAACAAATGATTGGGGGTCAAATAAAATAGAAATCTGCCCATCAATTTCACAATTAGCATCTCATTTCACTAGACCAATCAACTCAAATGAGGGCCAGTGACCTTAATCACACCCTAAGTACAGTGCTTGATTCCACTTATTAGGTGAAAATCTCCAAACTATGAAATATTTGGGTTAACCCGTGTTTGCATCAATGACACTATTACTACATTTAAATAAGTCAAAGAATTTTTGTGACCTTTATGTTACGGCTTAAATGGGCAAAAGCTGAAAACTAAGGCTGTGCAAATCAAGAAGAAGTGACAAGGCCTCTTAAATACTTAAATAGGGCCTCTTTTTCATTTATTTTTATAAGACCATGAAAGGAAATATGATTTCTAGGAGACTTATTTTGCCACTGATTAGTTAAAATTGGCCCAAGTGGAGAGTAGATTCCAGAAGTCAAAAGCAGTTCATTTTACTCATAAAGATCTATTAAAAATCTAATCAGAAGAAAAAAAAATTGGGAATTGGGCTGTAGCGTAGTGGGTTAAGCGCACATGGTGCAAAGCACAAGAACTTGCTTAAGGCTCCCGGTTCAAGCCTCTGGCTCCCCACCTGCAGGGGAGTCGCTTCACAGGTGGTGAAGCAGGTCTACAAGTGTCTTTCTCTTCCCCTCTCTGTCTTCCCCTCCTCTCTCCATTTCTCTCTGTCCTATCTAACAATGATGACAACAATAATAACTACAGCAATAAAAAAAGAATAATTTTTAGCTGTGTCATAAGAAGGGAAGATTTTTGGGTTTGCAAAAAGAAACAGAAAAACAAGAAAGACAAATTTGACCTGGCGAACACCACATCTATAGAATGTCAATATCTCTGCAGGAACTAGAACAAGATTGTGAACTCTGCAGAATTAACCTTGCCTCCCAAAATAATAAAGGCACTATCTATGTAAACACAAGGGTGAAGGTAAACATGCTAGTGTCAACCAATCATTAGAATTGGACAGGCCAGTTAGTAGTGAGTTTGTTAGCAGGTGCTAATGAATTTGGGCCATTTTACTTTTGTGCTTGAGATGCTAAAACTACCCATGCTACTCGTCAAGGTCGGCCAAAAAGCTGCCCATCTTGTTCACTTGGCTCCATTGACTGATGTGCCTCATGTAGCTCCATCCAAGTCTTTGCTGAGATGACTGATTCTCCTTCAACTTGCTTGCATTAATGTTTTGCTGTTTTGGATCTGTATGGCTAGAAACCTTAAATTTAAATAAATAGAAACCAACCTAAGCCAAGCTAAAACAGCAAAGGTAAATTCATTAAAAAGGATGTAGGACTGCATCCTAGTACACAACAGCACAAACACCACCAGATCTCAAGAAAGGTTTCATTCCATGCCTCATTTATGTTCTCCTCTGTGGTGACACAGTATACCGGGCAACCATGGTTGGAAGTCCCAGCACAGTGCTGACGTCAGCCTTGGCAACATATACAGTGATCTGAGCAGATGCATGGTGGACTGTGGATGGATCCAGTCTGTGCTGGTGTACAAAGCACTGTGGGTGGGCTGAACAGACTTAAAAGTACAGCCAGCCAGAAGTCAGGCTCTCTTTGGCTACTGCTTCTTCTCCTGGTCAGAAGCATCTAGGTGGAGATGCACCAGGTCTCTGCCATGGCTACTTCTCCTGGGAACTGAACACGTGTGACTCTGCTAGCCGGTAAACCTTTAGACCTGTCTACAGCCATGAGCAAACTTTACCAGAGCTGATAATTGTTTATCTTATGGGACTAAACTTTTGATAACTATATTCAAACTTTATGGACCTAGAGTACTCTTAACCCTTGATAATCAGTATTTATTTTGCCTTTTACCTGTTTCACCCTAATAAACCTTGTATTGTTTAAACCAGTTCCCAGCTCCCTGCTGTGAATCTTTTTATGTGCAGCAGCCCCAACTAACCCCTTTTTAAGTTAAATTACAACACTCCTTGGAAGAAATGATTCTCAGTTCACAAGGCAGAAGGAAATGGCCACCTCATACTTCCAAGCTCCTATCTGGTCTATCCTAAACAACATCTCAACCTGTGCTTGAATTATCGGGTCTCAAATTCAAAGAAGAAAGGATCAAAATTAGCAATTTGGGTCAAATGCCTGTTCTGATACATTCAGGTCGAGCTGGAGTAGATCATGTGATACAGACAAAGCTACAAGGATTTGCCATCAAGGATGCAGGAGGCAGTTCAGAAAGATCCACATGAGTTGAGCAGAAACTGCCAGAAGGTATCTAGTAAATGATTAGATTGTCAAGTGGGGGTAGATAACATAATGGTTATGCAAAGAGACTTTCAAGCCTGAAGCTCCAAAGTCCCAGGCTCAATCCCTTGCATCACCATAGGTCAGAACTGAGCAGTGCTCTGGTAAAAAAATATATATAAATATAAATATAAAAATATACATATATATACTTTATAAAAATATATATATATTTTTTTTTCCCTAAAGAAAAGACAACTAAGCTAACCTACCACACAGACCCAGGACCAAGTCAAAGGAATCTCACTGCACCTATGATCACATAGTTTCCTTAGGGTAAGAGGCTAGCACCCAGAAGGGGCTGATACCCTAAAGTCTTACAACTTTCTGGAAGAGGATCCCTGTTCCTTCCCTCTGAAGATGCTTTGCATTCACCTTCATCACATGGCTGATGGCAATTTGTAATTCTGTATTTATCCACAGGCTTGGTGGATGAGCATCACTCTATCACTCCACTTAAAACGCTGTAATGCCAGAGGCCATGTGGGTTTTTCTTACCTTCATAGTCCTGGCATTATGCCCTGGCATCTAATGACTACTCACTAAAAAATCTGTTGAGTGAAAGAGGTCAAAGAAGTTTTCCAGATAATCTGGTATATTCTTGATTCTTCTTAATTAGAAAAATTGAGGTAAAATTGGCTTATAATACAGGCTGAGTCTTGAAAGACAAACAGATCTTTTAAGAAAACAGAGTGTTCCTGGAAGAGGGAATAATGGTAGGTACCAAGTATAGTGGCACATAGTACAGTAAGTATCACAGGTGCTAAGAAGGCTACTATGGCAGAGACCTTGCCAGGAAGGGGAGGTGAAGGCTTTCTGGTGAGCATTCTTGTTCAGTGGCTGGAGGGGGGTCTGGAATTAAGAAGTATAGCTCTAGGCTGTACGAAAATCCATCTGAAGGGCACACAGGAGCTGGGCTGGAAGTGGGAAGGTGAATTGGAAGATCTATGTAGTCAACTAAGTGAGAAAAGAAATGGCAGAAGGAATACAAAGGATAAACATTTTTAGAACTACTAAGGAAGTAGAGGGGGGTGCACCCAGTTAAGCGCACATAGTGGTACTATGCGCAAAGACCCAGGCAAGGACCTGGGTTCGAGACCCGATCCCCACCTGCAGTGGAGACACTCCACAAGTGGTGAAACAGGTCTGCAGGTGTCTCTCTTTCTGTCTCCCTATCTTCCCCTGCCTTCTCAATTTCTCTTTGTCCTAGCAAATAACATTAGGATGTGGAGGGGAAGGAAAAACATGGCCGTTGGGAGCGGTGGATTCATGCTGCCGGCACCAAGCCACAGCGATAATCCTGGTGGCAATAAATTAAAAAAAATAATAATAACATATGAAGGAAGTAGAATCAGCAGATACTGAGGGAAACATAATTTTCTTTGTCTTGTTATGTAGTTATTTATGCACATCTCACCCTCCCTGCAGGACTATGAGCTTTGGCTCTGTTTTTTTCATTCCCGGGGATGCTGGGGTTTGCATAGTGCCTTCCCAGCACACTTGGGCTGTGGAAAAAAGCTAACTAAGGAATGACTGAATGATGGCCTCTCAACAAGAGTGACAGCAGAATGCTCAGATGGGATACCAAGCAGTGTCACTGAAGGGTTTCATAGAAATTTGCTGCTTATATGTATATATTGCTTCCAAAATTGCTCAGGGCTCTTAACCACATTAATGTATATTTTTTTCCATTGTTAGATAGGACAGAGAGAAATGGAGAGAGGAGGGGAAGACAGAGAGTGGAAGAGAAAGTTAGACATCTGCAGACCTACTGCACCACCTGTGATGTGACTCCCTGCAGGTGGGGAGCCGTGGGCTCACACCAGGATCCTTACACCTGTCCTTGGCTTTGCACCATGTGCGCTTAACCCACTGCATTACTGCCCAACTCCCCCCCCCACATTAATATATTTTATACCATTTATTTTTTAATATTTTATTTATTTATTTGGGTAGAGAAAGAAAGACATTGAGACGGGAGTGGGGAGATAGAGAGGGAGAGAGACAGAGAAACACCTGCAACCTTGACTCACCACCTGTGAAGCTTTCCCCCTGCAGGTGGGAGGCCAGGGGACTGAACCTGGGTCCTTGTGCTTTGTAGCATGTGCACTCAGCCACCCCCTGTCCCTCTATTTTATATCTTTTATAGATATAAAGATATCAGTCCTAACACAGACGAGAGTTCAGGGTTATCTTCTTGTTTATCCACCACCCCAATTTTATTGAACTATAATGCCATGTATCACTGTGTAACTTTAAGCTATAGAGCACAATGATTTGACTTGCATATACTCTGAAGTGATTACCACAGTAAGTTTAGACAATATCCACCATCTCACATTGATACAATAATAAGGGGAAAAAATGTTTTCTTCCTCATGATGAGAACTATTAGGATCTAATTTCTTTCTCTCTCTCTTTTTTTTAAGGTCTTTGTATTTACTTATTTTCCATTTTGTTGCCTTGTTGTACTTATTATTGTTGTTGTTGTTGATGTAGTCATTGTTAGATAGGACAGAGAGAAATAGAGAAAGGAGAGTCTGATACCAAGAAATGGAAAAACATCCCATACTCAAGGACTAGAAGAATAAATATCATCAAAATGAATATTCTCCCCAGAGCCATATACAAATATAATGCAATACCCATCAAAGTTCCACCAAGCTTCTTTAAGAGAATAGAACAAAAACTACAATCATTTATCTGGAACCAGAAAACACCTAGAATTGCCAAAACCATCTTGAGGAAAAGAAACAGAAATGGAGGCATAACACTCCCAGATCTCAAGCTATATTACAAGGCCATCATCATCAAAACAGCCTGGTACTGGAACAAAAATAGGCACACAGACCAGTGGAACAGAATGGAAAGCCCAGAACTAAACCCCCACACCTATGGACATCTAATCTTTGATAAGGGGGCCCAAAGTATTAAATGGAAGGAGCCTAACTTCAATAAATGGTGCTGTGAAAACTGGGTTGAAACATGCAGAAGAATGAAATTGAACCACCTTATCTCACCAGAAACAAAAATTAACTCCAAATGGATCAAGGACCTGGATGCTAGACCAGAAATTATCAAATACTTAGAGGAAAACATAGGTGGAATACTTTCCCACCTACACCTCAAGGACATCTTTGATGAAACAAACCCAATTGCAAGAAAGACTAAAGCAGAAACAAACCAATGGGACTACATCAAATTGAAAAGCTTCTGCACAGCCAAAGAAACTATCACACAAACAAAGAGACCCCTCACAGAATGGGAGAAGATCTTCACATGCCATATATCAGACAAGAAACTAATCACCAAAACATACAAAGAACTCAGCAAATTTAGCACCAAAAAAGCAAATGACCCCATCCAAAAATGGGCAGAGGAGATGAACAAAACATTCACCTCAGAGGAGATCCAAAAGGCTAACAAACATATGAAAAACGGTTCCAGGTTACTGATTGTCAGAGAAATGCAAAGTAAGACAACATTGAGATACCACCTCACTCCTGTAAGAATGGCATACATCAAAAAGGACAGCAGCAACAAATGCTGGAGAAGCTGTGGGGACAGAAGAACCCTTTTGCATTGCTGGTGAGAATGTAAATTGGTCCAGCCTCTGTGGAGAGCAGTCTGGAGAACTCTCACAAGGCTAGACATGGACCTTCCATATGATCCAGTAATTCCTCTCCTGGGGATATACCCCAAGGATTCCATAATGCCCAATCAAAAAGATATGTGTAAACCTATATTCATAGCAGCACAATTCATAATAGCTAAAACCTGGAAGCAGCCCAGGTGCCCAACAACAAATGAGTGGCTCAGAAAGTTGTGGTATATATACACAATGGAATACTAGGCAGCTAGTAAGAACAATGAACCCACCTTCTCTGACTCATCTTGGATGGAGTCAGGGGAGCTAGAAGGAATTATGTTAAGTGAGCTAAGTCAGAAAGATAAAGATGAGTATGGGATGATCCCACTCATCAGCAGAAGTTGAGAAAGAAGAACAGAAAGGGAAACTAAAAGCAGGATCTGACTAAATTGAGAGTAGGGCACCAAAGTAAAAACCCTGTGGTGAGGGGGAGGGTGGACATTCAGCTTCCCGGGGCGGGGTGGGAGGTTGAGGGGGGGTGGGATGGGACACAGTCTTTTGGTGGTGGGAATGGTATTTACGTACACTCCTAGTAAAGTGCAGTCATATAAATCACTAGTTAATTAATATGAAAGGGGAAAAATTGATTGCATGTCTTGAACCTTTTCAAACACAGACTGAGTCTTTTTAATACATAGGCTCAGTCTTTGATATGTTGACTCTCTCAAAAGCCTAGACCAGGTAGAACAGAAGCAACTGGTGACACAGCTATAT
This sequence comes from Erinaceus europaeus, assembly GCF_950295315.1. Lineage (NCBI taxonomy): Eukaryota > Metazoa > Chordata > Mammalia > Eulipotyphla > Erinaceidae > Erinaceus > Erinaceus europaeus. The sequence continues at coordinate 68,200,201 of NC_080174.1, read as the reverse complement.
ATAAGATGCTGGGTATTATACAGCAAACCCTAACAAAGGGACCTTTCAAAGATTACCCAATTACCAAATAATGTGATGATAACAATAACTATCCATTGTCTTCTTAAACCCTAAGACAACAGGAACCTCACATCTCCACTATAGAGCCGATATTTCCCCCAGTCCTGGAACCTTAGGGTGAGGCGCACTTTCCTGCATGCTTCTCTCAATTCATATCAAATAATATTGCATCCGCCGATTGTAACCTAATCAACGCAATGAGTGCCACCCCAGAATGCTTCACTTCAGACTGTGTCCAGAGACTTTAGGTGTGGAAAGACAACCCTTCAGCTTCATTACTCGGTTGAGACCTTTCCTTTCATAGTATTCTCTAATTCCATCCCAGGTGGTTCACTTTCTAACAAAGTCCCAAAACCTAGATATAGAGCATATGTTCACATGTATCCATAAACTAGGGCAAAATATATACCTGAAAGCAGAAGTACACAATAGTCTGCAGTGAGTACCCCCCAACACTTCATCTGCACTATTCCAGCCTTCAGGTCCATAATGGTTCAACAATTTGTTTGGTTTTGTATGCTGACTCTCTTTTCAGCCACCAGGTTCCAGATGCCAGCATGATGCTGACCAGAATTCCCTGGACAGATGACCCCACCAATGTGTCCTGAAGCTCCACTTCCCCAGAGCCCTTCCCCACTAGGGAAAGAGAGAGGCAGACTGGGAGTATGGATCAACACCCATGTTCAGCGGGGAAGCAATTACAGAAGCCAGGCCTTCCACCTTCTGCAACCCCCAATGACCTTGGGTCTATACTCCCAGAGGGATAGAGAATGGGAAAGCTATCAGGGGAGGGGATGAAATATAGAGATGGAATTGTGTGGAGTTGTACCCCTCCTATCCTATGGTTTTGTTAATGTCTCCTTTTTTAAATAAATAAATAAATATCCCTAATATGTTTCTTTTATAATGGAAAGTTTCACCTTTTTTATTCTCTTCCTATAATTCCTCGAATCTCAGCTCCACAAACTTGATCTACTTTTCCATGAATTTGGTTTGGTTTTGTGTTATTTGTTATTCAGATTTCACATGTAAGTGGATCAAAGAGGAAGACATCTTTGTCTGGCTTAGCTTTATACATTAACATTCCATCCATTATGTAGAAAATGACATGGTTTCCTTATTTTTTCTTTGTTAACATTCTTGTCCATAGAAGATGGAAGGAGTATTTCTGTGTCTTCAATATTTTGGAAAGCTTAAAAAGCATAGGTGTAAACTCTTCCTTGAAGGTTTTGTAGAATTCATTTGTAAAACCTTCTGATCCTAGACTTTCATTGTTGGGAAAGTCCTTGATAACTATTTCAGTTGTTTTGTCTTTGATTGGCCTGTTCATGTTTTCTAGGTCTTCATAGTTCAATTTTGGAAGGTTATATGTTTCTAGAAACTCTTCCATTTCTTCCAGGTTCTCTAGCTTTTTGGCATATTCATAGAAGCCTCAATTTCATTTACAATCCTATTTGAGTCTGTGTGTGTGTGTGTGTGTGTGTGTGTGTGTGTGTGTGTGTGTGTCTGGCCAAAGGTTTGTCGATTTTGTTTACCTTTTTGAAGAACCAAGATTTAGCTTCCTTGATCTTTTGTAAGTTTCTCTTATATTTTTTGTTATTTATTTCTACACTAAATATCACCATGATATTAAAAGCAGACAGGGACACAACAAAAAAAAGAAAACAACAGACCAATGTCTCTGATGAACATAGATGCTAAAATATTGAACAATATTCTAGCCAACTGAATACAGAAGTATATTAAAAATATTGTACATTATGACCAAGTGGGATTTATCCCAGGGATGCAAGGCTGGTTCAGTATATATAAATCAATAAATGTGATCCACCACATCAATAAAACAATGTGATTGTCTAAGTAGATACAGATAAAGCTTTTGACAAAGTCCAGCATCCTTTCATGATCAAAACACTAGAAAAAATAGAAATAGATAGAAAATCCCTTAAGATAGTGGAGTCCATATACAGCAGACATAGAGGCAACATCATACTCAATGATGAAAAGCTGGTAGCATCTCCCCCTCAAATCAGGTACTAGACAGGGCTGCCCACTATCACCATTATTGTTCAACAGTGTTGGATGTTCTTGCCATAGCAATCAGGCAAGAATAAGGAATTAAACTGGTACAAATTGGAAAAGAATAAGTCAAACTGTCACTACTTGCAGATGATATAATATACATAGAAAAATCTCAAGAAATTGAGAAGGGAGGGGGAGACAGAGAAGGAAAGAGACAAAGAGACACCTGCAACCCGGCTTTACCACTCATGTAGCTTTCCCCCTACAGGTGGGGACCAGCAGCATGAACCCAGGTCCCTGCACACTGTAATGTGAGCTACTTAACCAGGTGCACCACCACCTGCCCCCCTGAATTTACCTTCTTCTTTTCCTCTTGGATGGGTCTTGAAGGGGCCATATTAAGTGAGATAAGCTAGAAAGAGAAAAAGTATAAGAAATGAGCTCACTCATAGACAGAAATTGAGAAATAAGAGCAGAAGGGGAAACAAAGCAGGACTTGGACTGGGCTTGGGGTATTGCACCATAGTAAAGGAGTCTGGGGGTTGGCTGGAGGTGGAGGGGCCTTTCAGATCATGCTGCAAGATGGTGGAGGAGAACCTAGATGGCAGGTTAGAGTATTTCGCAGAAAATTGGGAAATTTTATGCATGTATCAACAAGTGTATTTACTCTCAAACTGCAAATCTCTCCAATAAAAAAAATTAATACATTCTTGTTCAATGAACTGACAAGGAATAGACTAAAATGGGATAGGACAGATATCCTAGTCCTTTAGAAACTCCCTGATATGTACATCTGATAGAGAGGGAGTGGCTAGTAGAGCTTGCCCTTGAAAAGACCAAGGGTAGATACAGCAGAAGTCTTTCTAAGGCTTCTGGGAGAGTAATTGTACCTAACTGAACTATCCCTCTCAGCTAAGTGCCAGTAGAAGAGGGGCAAAAAACCCTCCAACAGATCAAATACCTGGACAAAAACCAAAATCCAAAGGCTACTAAGAGGTAGACTGAGCCTGGACAAATACAAGAGGCTTATGACCTTAGGAAATAATTCAAATGGAAATTGTTTTCAATTCTGTTATCAGTAAATATATGGTAGATGGTGAATGAATGCCAATTGGCAAGTAAATGTTTTCTATCTATATGTGGCAATTTTTAAAATAATTAAGGCTGGAAATATTTAACTTTTTAAAAATTTATTTTAAAAAATTGGGGAATTAATTGGAGAATTAATGTTTTGCATTTGACAATACAATAAATACAATAGTTTCTATATGCATAACACTTCTCAGTTTTCCACATAACAATACAACCCTCACTAGGTCCTCTGCCATCCTGTTTCAGGACCTGAACTCTTTTACTTTGGTGTAATACACTAAAAATATTTAACTTTTTATCATTAGTTATTGAATGCAGAATCATGTGTGCATGTGTGTGTGTGCGCACATGCACACGCAACTCACCCCACCAACCACAAGAGGTCCTGTGCTCTCCACACCATCTCCGCAGTAGCCATTCATAGAGTCTGACAGTTCAGTTACATATGTTTTGCAAGTTCATTTGCTTTATTTATCTGTATTCCACATATGAGCAAAACCATCTGTTAGCTATCCTTTCACCTCTTTACTTCACTTAGTATAGTCACCACCAATTTTACCCGTTTAGTCTTGAGTGATACAGTATCATCATTTTTCATTGCAGAGTAGTATGCCATTGAGTATATATGCCAGAACCTCTCTATCCAGTCATCTATAGTTGGGCATTTAGGTTGCTTCCATATTTTGGCTATTGTGAATAGGATAATTATGAACATGGAGTGCATATATCCTTTTGAATCCGTGCTTTCACATCCTTTGTATATGTGCCTAGGATTACAAGGCATATTCTTTTCTACTGTTTAAGGACTCCCCATCTTGTTTTCCACAGAGGCTGCAATAGTTTACATTCTTACCAACAGTGTGTCAAAGTTCTTCACATCTATGTCAATTTATGCTAGTTCTAATCTTTTTGATGTAGACCCCTTTTACTTGTATAAGGTGATATCTCATAGTGGTTCTAGTTTTCATTTCTCTGATAACAAGTGATATGGAGGGGGGGGTTTGTTGTTGTTTGTTTGTTTTTGTTTCTCTACTGTATTGGGGAATGAATGAATTATAGTATAACTGTTGGCATGTACAATTTCTCATCTCCCCATAATAGGTGTCTGTAAAAACATTCTTACCTCCAACTTAGGTCCTTTTCTCCCATCATGAACCCCGACACCCAAACACATACTGCCCTCAAAGCCCTTCCCTCAGCCTCCTTCCCCAGAATCCTTTGCTTTGGTGAAATACACCACACCCAGTCCAAGTTTTACTGTGTGCTTCCCTTTCTGTCCTTTTTTCTTAAGTTTCACTTATGAGTGATATTCATCGTTCTCTTTTTGGCTTGTCTCAACACGATTCCTTCAAGCTCACTGTGGTGCATTTGTTCATGTCTGTGAGACATTTGTATGTCTTCTTTGGCGATCTATTCAAATAATTTGCCCAATTTTACTGGGTTTCTTGGGAGGAGTTTGTTTATATTGTTAAGATGTATGATCTCTTTAGATATTTTCATTATCAGTCTATTGTCAGATGTGTGATATGCAAATATCTTCTTCCAAATGCTAGATTGTCGTTTTATCCTTGTGGAAGTTTTCTCAGCATGTCAGTGTGTGAAGGCTTATTAATTAACTGTAGCCCCATGCATATTCTTGATTTTCTTTCTCCTACCAATAGGTTTGAGTGTTCTGAAGTGATTACCTATGTTAAGTGTTTCACTTATGTAACGATCTTGAAGTGTTTCATCTACAGTTTCTTCTATGTATTTTGTAGTTTCAGGCCCAGTACTTTATTTTTATTTTGCTTATTGTCAGCAGGATTATCTCTGGGGGGTGGTGGTGGTAGCTGTATAACGTATTCACCACTCCTAACAGTCTGTTTTTTTTACCTTTCCCCCTCTCTTTTCTTTCTGACCTATAGACTAATATTGTTTATACTCATGACAAAAGTGAGCTTCTAACCTGCACCAAACTATACTTTTACCTTCACATTCAGGAGTAGGAGCTGCCCCAACAGAAGACAGAAAGGCCAGAGGGAAGTACTTCACTCATGTGTAGTATTATTGATGCTCTTTAAATGGTCACTGTCCTACTACTCAATACTTCTCCATTTTTACATTGATGGAGTTTTTCCTGGCACACAAATCAGTTTAACTAAATTGAGCATTATAAGAAGAAACGTGATAAGCTAAGAGAGTTGACTTTACTAAAAAAAGAAACGACAGCTTTTGGCCACTTTTCATATATCTTCTGTGGGTACAGGAATTTGACATAACAGACATATTTCTGCCTGGCTCTGAAAACCTCACTTAAATATCACTATTAGCAGATGCATGGTATTCTTTAATAGCTGGACATAATTTGCTTAACTATAAGCTTCACTTGGGGCCATTAGGCCAGTCTTCATATTGTTCAAGCACAAACAACTCTGTGATGACTACCCTGTGCCTAAAGATGATGCCATACATCAGCTTAACTAATACGCTGGAATTCTGGGACAAGCAATTGAGTTAAATAACTGACACATTTATGCATATTTTCTAAAAGGTGAAATAGTCACCCTGTGTCCTGGACAGATTATGAGACAGGAGTAAGACTATGACCTCTGAGTCCCTCTCAGTTTAAAGAACCCCTTAAGCCAAAATCCCTCATAATTGGCTACTCCAGAATCTCCAGACCCAGACAACTGCATTTTTCAGCTGCGGGGGGGGGTGTCAGGAAGTATGCCAGCTCCCCCCTGCTCCATTGCTGTAGTCTATTTACATAATCACTGTTTTATCTGAGACCTGCCCTATCTGCAGAGCACTGGTTTAATCCCACTGGTTCGAACTCTCTTTTCGCTCTGCCCCTCTCCTAGTCACACCCTGTTTTCCACCGTTTAATCCCCACTGGTTTGTACTTTCTTTTCACTCCACCCTCTCTCCTAGTCACACCCTACCACTTCCTTCTTGGGACGTATAAAAGAATCTTCTTTTCTGATTAAACACACATTGGATTGCCTTCCAGCTCCGCGAGTCCCAGAGTCTCTCTCCTGCAATGCTAGCCCAACACAAGTTCCTGATCCCTCTCCCACCCAGCAGCCTAGGTTGCCTCCAGTTCAGAGAGCACATGCTGGGGAAGAAGCACCAGGCTATCCCGGCGTGGGAGGGGGGGATAATTGTGCCACATTCCCAACCTACAATCTACAGAGGTCAGGTAAATTAGTTCTTGGTAACTTAAGCAGCAAGGGGAGATTATTTAGAAGCTCATAGCACTAGTGGGGAGAAGCAGGTAAAAACCAACACAGTGCTGTACCCAATAAAGTGCACATATTACCATGAGTGAGGACCAGAGTTCAAGCCCTCAGTCCTGACTTATAGGAGCCAGAAGTTTCACAAAAATTGGAACAGTGTTGCAGACATCTCTCTCTCTCTGTCTTTCTCTCTCTGTGTCTTTCTCTCTCTCTCTCCCTTCTTCTCTAGTTCTCTCTGTCTCTATCAAATAAGAAAAGGGTGAGTAGCCAACAGGTGTGATGGATTCATCATGCAGGCACAAGGCCTCAGCAATAATCCTGGTGGCAAAGAAAGAAAGAAAAGAAAGAAGAAAAAAAAAAAAGCAAAGGAAGAAAAAAGAAATCAGAAGTCTCTGTAAGAACACCCTAGATCTGGCTAAGCACAAATCATGTGCCCCTGCATATCCTGCCCCAGTCCCTTCCCTTCTTCCCTTTTTTACTGAGATGCTGGGCTTCCTTTCCCCCAATTCCCACCCCCAATAGGATGAGTATTGAGATATTAGGAAACCCCAGAGGACAGATAGCTAGCTACTCTATACTCCCTTCACCTTTATGACTTTATGTGATTTTCCCAAGAACCATGAAAAGGTGCAAAGCAGAACTTACCCCTCCTCTTCCTGACCAAGAAACTGACACTCAGAGAGAATAACTGACTTGCCAGACTCAGGGGTAGAGACAAGCTCTTTCTGCTCATCAGAAGGACCTGTTGTGGTGCGGTGCCATGAAACACTGACAGTGAATGAATATCTCTCATTTGAGCAGTGAGTTACTGGGAGAGGATCAACTATCACAATCATCAGATACTGTACTTCATAAACACACTGATCTACACATCATTTGTCTTTCTTGTTGTCATTAATACTTTTCACTCCTTGGAGAAAACATTCAGCACAGTGAACTCATCTGTTCTGCCACTCAGTATATTAAATTAACACCTCAATGCTTGGACTATGACTAAGAGGTGAAAAATCTGGCCCTTGCAGCCAAAACCAAATATCATTTATCTTAACAATACCTATTAGGAGGACTGTTTTAAAATGAACTTTGAAATTCATTGGAAATAGAGATGTTTATTCCATTGTTTAGAGAGTATACTTAGTTCACTTGGGCTATCATTACAAAACACCACATATCCAGTGATAAATACACACAGAATTTGGTCTCTTAAGATCTGGAGGCTGAAAGTTCAAGATGAAGGTACCTACATGATCATGTTCTGAGGAAGGTTCTCTTTCAGACTGAAAGTCAGTTCTTTTTCACCATGTCCTCATGTGGAGTGAGGGATGAGGCAGTTTTCCTAGGTTTTTTTTTTAATTTATTTATTCACTTTTGTTGCCTTTGTTGTTTTATTGTTGTAGTTATTATTGTTGTTGTTATCAGTGTCATCACTGTTGGATAGGACAGAGAGAAATGGAGAGAGGAGGGGAAGACAGAGAGGGGGAGAGAAAGATAGACACCTGCAGACCTGCTTCACCGTTTGTGAAGCGACTCCCCTGCAGATGGGGAGCCAGGAGCTCAAACCCGAATCCTTGCACCAGTCTTTGCACTTTGTGCCACCTGCGCTTAACCCACTGCGCTACTGCCCAGCTCGCACTAGGCTTCTTTTATGGGTCACCAGTCCCATCTATGATGAAAATCTCAATCTCATCTAACCACACACACACAAAGGCCCCCAACTACTTTGGGTCCCAACATGTGACTTTGGAAGAGTTGGGACACAAATAATCCAGACCATAGCAGAGGATTAAATTGCAGTGAGAAAAATTGGAAGACATGAAATTGTAGAGCTGTGCTAAATCTCAGAGGCTCCTTGCTCTACTGTGCTTTTTTTTTTCCCCCCAGAACTTCAGAAGCAGGCTAGCAGGGAGAGATGCAGACACTTCTCTGGAAGAGAGCACAAATGAGATTGGTGGTCTTTGAGATTGGAAGCTACATGAGACCAGAAGGAGAAAAAAAAAAAAAAAGCATGAAGTGAGGTCGTTGCCCACAAGAGACAAAAGGAGGCAGCAGGAGACACAGTTCTGATGTGCTCTCTAAACAAAAGGACATCTAACAGAAGCCATCACTGTTTCATCCTTTTTTTCCATCCTTTTAAAAATGATTACCAGCATAGTGAGTGATGGGCACCCTTCCCCCAACTGATCCCTCAGCCCCAAGAGTTTAGTGAACTTGAGGAATCTGAAGTGCAGTGTGGATCCAGGATGTCTGTGGTATACAGTTTTCATAACAGAATAATGGGGGGAGGGTGGTGGCCCACTCAGTAGAGCCTACATATTACGATGCAAACAGACCTGGGCTCAAGCCCTAATGCAGGAGGGAAACTGCACAAGTACTAGGCCAGTGTTGCAGGTATCACTGTCTCCCTCTCTATCTCTCACCCTCTATTACAGAGAAAGGGGAAAAAATGACCACCAGGATAGGCAACTCTGTTGGCTAAGTAAATAAATAAATATTGTGTTGTTGCTGCTGTTATCTTGGGGTATTTTGTTGTTGCTGTTGTTTGAGCTGCTTTGGTGGCGGTGGTGGTGCCAGAAAACAAACTTGGGACCTTCACTTGCATGAGTGTTTGTTTGTTTGTTTGTTTGTTTGAGAGAGGAAAGAATTAGAAGCAGGGAGGTAAGACACCCTATTTTTTTATTGGGGGTATTAATGGTTTATAGTCAACATTAAAATACAGTAGTTTATACATAGATAACATTTCTCAGTTTTCCACATAACAATCTTAATGCTCGCTAGGTCCTCCTCTGCCATCATGTTCCAGGAGCTGAACATTCTCCCCTACCCCAGTCTTACTTTAGTGAAATACACTAACTCCAAGCCAAGTTCTGCTTTGTGTTTTCCCTTCGGTTCTTCTAGTAAGACACTTCAGTGGCACTCCACCATTTCTAACAGAGTCAATACAAGTGCATTAAAACATATTTTGGAGTCTGGCGGTGGCCATCTGGTTAAGTGCACAGAGTACTATGTGCAAGGACCCTCAAAAGAACCTGGGTTCGAGCCCCACTCCCCACCTGCAGCGGAGACACTTCACAAGTGGTGAAGTAGGTCTGCAGGTGTCTATCTTTCTCTTCCCTTCTCTACTTACTCCTCCCTTCTCAATTGTTCTCTGTTCTATTGAATAAAATGGGGGGAGAGAGGAATGGCTTCTGTGAGCAGCGGATTCAAAGTGCAGGCACTGAGCCCCAGCAGTAACCCTAGAGGCAAACAAAAAAAAAAAAACCTTCTGCCAATCTGACCATAAAAACATGGCAGCATCCCCAAGACCTGCTTAGAGTCACAGAAAGAGCTCAGTAACATTCTGCTCCCCACCCTCCTGCCAAGCTGTGACCACTGACTTTTCCCCGACCTGTGACAACACTGGGACCCTAGAAGAAGCCTCTGGTAAATATTTTCACTTGGAAAATTTTTGTTTGTTTTGAATTCTAATGTCTTGGCCTGGCAAAATAGCTCACCTAGCTAGTGTGCTGCTGTGGCGTGTGCAGGATCCAGGTTTGAGCCCATCCCCTAATAGAAAGCTTTGGTGCTGCGGTCCTTCTCTCCCCTCCATCCCACTAACTATTCTTCCCCTCCTCCCTTATCTCTGCCTCTGCCTCTCTGTCTCTATCTAAGAGAGAGAGAGAGAGATTCCAAGCATTTAAAATGGATCTATGTATGAAGAAGAAGAAGAAGAAGAAGAAGAAGAAGAAGAAGAAGAAGAAGAAGAAGAAGAAGAAGGAGAAGGAGAAGGAGAAGGAGAAGGAGAAGGAGAAGGAGAAGGAGAAGAAGGAGAAGCACTTCCTGAATTGATATCAGGGAAAGAAGCCCATGCTCTGTGGCCATTTCAGCACTTCCCAGGAGCTCTATAGAGAATTGTGTATAATATATAAATAATAGAATGCTGAGGTTGGGGGAAGAATCAGGGAGTTCCTAATGACCTGACTAGAAGATAAATGAGGGAAGAAATAAGGTGAATGTGAAGTGATCTAATTCTGGATGGTTATTAGAATTATGAGCAAACTGCCCCAGGCTTTTAAGTCAAGTCATATTGCTCCAGAGTTACTGTTTGGAGATGCACAACAGGAAGGGAGAGGCTGTTCACGCACAGGCATCTCGGCTGAAATGTCAAGAATGTTGTCCAGTTTAAAGCCTGACTTAATAACATTAGTGTCTCCTGCCTAAGCTCGGCAGAGACCTTCGAGGTGCAAAATGTCAGCAATGCAATTTCTCTCTCCTGGACCAAGGAATCTTTGTCTGCAAGTCAGTGTGTATATGAGGGTGGGCAGTGCTAGGGTCATAGGAGATGGGTGATGGCTTACAGGTGTGTCAGGCCCTAGATGTAAGCTCCAGGTCCCCAGTGAAAAAGTCAAGGGAAAGACCACGGTTTAAGTAAACCAGGAGTCTGCTCCACCCTCCTATGGTTAAAAAAAAAAAAAAAAAAGCAGGAGGAGGAGGAGGAAGAGGAAGACCGGGAAGGTGTGTGTGCAGGTTTGGTGCCTGGGCCTCCAGAGTCCAGACTGTGGGTAAGAAACTAAGTTGTTAACACAATGGAGAAACTGCCAGAGTCAGTAAAGAAAGTAAATGATAGAGCAAGTACATGTGGGTCTCCTGCCTCAGGTATTGGAAGTTCAACTATGACTAAACCCCCATCCTGTCCAAAAGAATGAGTATTTTGACACTGATTAACACCAATAAGGGATAGGGAAACAGTTCTGATGGAAAAGAGTTGTTCTGGAAGACAAAGCCAGGGGATATGATTCAGACAAGAGGGAGGGAAGTGACAGCAGCACGGAACCTACAGGATAAGGAGGAGAGAGTGTGTTGGAGGTAAGAGGAATGAATGCCACATGCAGGGCAGGGTCCAGGGCATGGGAGTACCATGCATGATAACAGGGGCATTCCATAGATCATAGAGCGCTGCTAAGGCATCTTGTCTGTTTCTAATTCTTTCTCTCTTTCAATAATACTACTACTAATAAATAATCATTATGTGTAAGGTCCTGAATTAAAAAAATACATAATAACACCAAACAGCAGCACCCTTAAAAGAATCAGGGAGAGGAAAGGAAAGCAGCATGAGTACAGAACTGCAGGCAAAAGTGAAAATAGTTCAGAAGGGGACTCCTGGGGCCAGAGAGGCAGCAGGGAGCCAAGGTCAAGAGCCATTGCTTTCAATTCAGCTATACATTGGTTCAACTCCTGACTCCACTAGCTACTAGACTTGTGATCAGTGAGTGGCTTTACCTCTCTAAGCCTATCTTTCCATAAATGCTGAGGGGGACAGGGAAATCCCCTTCCTATGTTTCAAGGTCAATGTCAAGATTCAATATATGCACCTAGGGAGGTGGTTCAGTGGTAGAACATAGGACTTGTAAACATGAAGTTGTATGTTTGTTCCCCAGCACTACATATGTTAGAATGATGCTCTGGTTCTCTGTCTCATTAGGTAACTTAAAAAAAAAAAAAAAGACATGGGATGATCTCACTCACAGACAGAAGTTGAAAAAATTACTACCATGACCAACCTGGCTTCCCTGGGCAGACAATCTCATCAATGTGTCCTGGAACCTCACCTCCCCAGAGTCCTACCCCAGTAGAGAAAGATAGAGACAGGCTGGGAGTATGGATTGACCTGTCAATCCCAATGTCCAGTGGAGAAACAATTGCAGAAGCCAGACCTTCCACCTTCTGCACCCCATAATGATCCTGGGTCCATACTCCCAGAGAGATAAAGAACAGGAAAGTTCCCAATGAAAAGGATGGGAACTCTGGTGGTAGGAACTGTATGGAATTATATCCCTGTTATCTTACAATTTTTAATCATTATTAAATCAATAATAATAATAATAGTAGCTGGTGTGCCTTCTCCATTTCATTTTATGTCTCTGCTACAATCCTTGGTCACTCCCATCTGAATTTTTGTGAAAAATAAACATTTGTTGTGTTATGTCTTGCAGAGCTTAGGCATGGCCATGGTCTCTGTGGATTCTGGGAATGGGGATGAGTATGGGGCATTCCCTAATGCTTTTGTAATGGGGTAATACATCTGTTCTGTCTAGCTTATTCAGGGAGGGGGATCTCATGCCCTCTCATCTCTGCATATTTTCTTTCTCTTTTTCTACAACCTAGTTTCTGTTCACATGTGTCTTTGTATACTGCCTGCTGAGGTCCTTTCAAATTCATGGGAGCTTCAGTCTGTCCATTGGCAAGTCTGTCTTCCCAGGGAAGGAGGCAGTCAGAAAGTGTTGAGGGACAAGGTACCACCCCCAAAATAGGAGTAGTTACAGGTGTGGCTTGGAATGGTGGAGATGGGGCTTGGGCTTTAAAACCTAGAATCTGTGGGAGCTCAGGCACTCTCTCTGTCCAGCTATCATTATGTGAGTATCAGCTCTGTTTATCTGTCTCAGTCTCTCTCTCTTTTCCTGAATAAAAGTTTAAAGTACCTGAAAATCATGTTCTCTCCTCAATTCTTTGTTGAGATAATGTGTGACGAAACTTTAATATTGGGGGAACAAATGCCGGCCTTTCCTTCCCTCAATACAAAAGGATTCATTTTCATTTTAACTTCTTTTTTTGCCAACAGGATTATTATTATTATTATCATTGGGGTTTAGTGTCAGCACCAAGAATCCACAGCTCTACGTGGTCATTTTCAGTTTCTGTTGATGGAAAGAGAGAGAGAGAGAGAGCACTGATTCACCACTTAATAAGTTTCCTCCCATAGGTGGGATAGAGGGGCTTGAACCCAGATCCTTGCTCTTGTTGAAGCATGTGCTCTACTAGGTGTGCCACCACTTGGCCCCAATCAGAAAGGATTTAAACAGGGACGAGGCTCGGATTATTAGGGAAGGAGTCACCGTGTTGGTGGTAGGGAACTCTGAATTTCTAGGTCAGGCAGTAATTAGGTCTCTCAGGATTGGGCCATATAGGAGTGTGGGTGAGCTGGAAGGTGGTCTGGGATCCAGGACCCCATGCTCCTGGAGTTCTGAAATGCAATAGAGTCTAGTGCTCATGGATGAGCCACTAGCACCAGGGCTGGGAACCCTAACTTGATTCCAGCTCCTAGAAGAGGTTGTACCTGTCTAACACCCCCCACCCCCGTCAGGTAGGTACTATCAGGACTTGAGCTAAGTCCTTGTATATTTTAACATGTTCACTCAACAGGGTGTGCATCACTCGGTACCCTAGCACTAACTGCTTTATCCACATGAAATTTGAAATTATCCAGGGAAGGGGATGTAACTCAACATATTAGAGCATAGGGTTTGCGTTCCTGCAGTCCCAAAGGTTCCTAGTTTAACCCCTAGCACCACCATAAACCAGAGCTAAGCAGTGCTCTGGTATTTCTCTCCCTCTCCCTCCCCGTTTTCTCTCATCATAAATGAATGAATGATTTTTTTTAATTTCCAAATATTGTTTGAGCTCTTCCTTTCTTTGACTCTTCTCTAGCCACCCCCCCCCCCCCACACACACACACACAAACACCAAAGTGCAATGGTTTTTAGAGGGGAGAACCCATAAGACTGGCATTTTGATCATCCAGCCCTAAGGAAATATCCCCCCCAAAGGGCCTATATCCATTCAAACTATAGCTATTCCCCAAAATTGTCCCACACTGAGACCCAGGCCAAGGCTGCACGGCCACTGCCCCAGAAGAGACAGCCTGGTCTGTAGCCTCCTCCCACAGCGCTTCCTGGAGTCCTGGAGGTGGTGCTGCAGCTCCCCACCAAATCACCCAGGCAGTGAAAAATGCCCTTCCTAAGCAATTAGGCCAACACAAACAAATTGGCCCAGAAAATCAGGGCTCCCACAAGAGCTGGGACTTGATCTTGAAGGAAGACAGCATTTCTAGTCTTGTACCTCTTAATCAACACAATTATGCAGAGGCCTTTGCCGACAGTCCCCCAGCTAGTCTCTACCCAAACCCCAGATATTGCTCAATTGGTAACAACCTAATTAGAGGATGAAGGAGGCAGGGAGGAAGCAAGGCAGTCACAGAGCTCCTTTTCAGGAGGCTGCGCATACCTTCAAAGGAGCCATTCCGAGCAAGTGGAGGGCTCTCCAGAGCCAGGAGCTCAAGTTGAGGGGAAAATGGCAGCTCCAAGCTTGTAAATCAGTGGTGCCTAATGTAAACAATAAACTCTTTCTGCTTCTAATGAGCCCATTTCCCCCCAGTTAGAAGAGGCCAGCAATGGCAGGGAGGCCTTTGATGTGATTCACTGGAAGCTTGATGCTGGCATGGAGGCATTCTGTAGCAGGCTGAGCCCTTTCATCTCAGCAAAGGAAGGCACTCCCCGAGCCCAAACCTCCCCCATCCAACCCCCAGCACCCTCACCTGGAAGACAGGTCTTTCACAATAGCATTCTGGAATCAGCTGTCGAAATAAACCAGATGGTTTTGCTTTTTACTCATCTAGATCAAATTAGCCCGGAAGCTGTGTGGCTTCCTGGAGGCGGAGAGGGGTGGGTGCGGGTGGGGCAGGTGTGGGGAGGCGGGATGTCACAATGGAATAGATTATGCAAATATATTCATTTGTAGAAATCCGAATGTTCTTAAGGAAATCATCTGACTAAATTAGGAAAAATTAGTTTTGATCAATGAGCAGAGTTAGACCAAACTCCTAAAAATAACCTGTGCTGTTCCCCCCAACTCTTTGCAAATCCTGCCGTTCCTTCTGCAGAACTGGAGGGTCAGCTGAGGACTGCAGAATAGGAGGAGGCGAAAGAGGTGAGGAGAGGCAGGAGCCCCGGATGCCTCTGGAGAGAGAAGTGGAGGTTCCTGGAACAGCCTGGGACTTCCTGCCCCTCCCCCCCTTCATCAAGGAGTTGTCACACCTTGTTTGAGTGCTTCTACCTCCATCTGCTTGGACTGCAGGGCTAGTGAGTGGGAGTGGGTGAGGTCACCCCTAGACTGTCCAGGCTATCCTCCCAACACCTCTCCCCTTGGGTCCTTCATGCTGATATCACCCTCTCTTTTCCTACTGCCACATTCCTGACATTGTCCCAAAGTTAGTCCTTTCTATGTAAGATGTGTATTTTATTGGGGAAGTCTCCACCTACAAGGTCTCCCACCCCACCCTACAAACTAGACAGGCTATCATACATTGCACAGAAACTGCACCCACCATGCTATTTGTTAATTTTCTTGATGCAGGAGGAAACCAAGATTCAGAGAAGTTGTGCAGCTGGCTCAAGTTTGCCCAGATAACAAATGCCAGAAAGAATGTGTGGGGGTGGGGGGCGGGAGGGCAGAGGGGGAGCCTGCCTTAAAAGTCAGTTAAAACTATCCCCATCACCTCCCCTCCCCAGGTCTCAAGCCGCACACTCTCAGATCAGCTGTTCACTCAGAAGCCAGGACAGGAACTGATGTGTTCATTCACTCAACAATAACAGAATATTTCAGCAGATCCTAAGCAGAGCTTGGGGGTATGTTCCAGGGATCTCTCTCTCTCTCTCTCTCTCTCTCTCTCTCTCTCCTCCTCTCTCTCTCTCTCTCTCCCTAACACACACACACACACACACACACACACACACACACACACACCTTTCAATCAACTGATTTACATGACAGCTAAGGATTTCTGGAAAAAGAGCTCAAAGAAGGTCAGCACCTGGACCTACTATTTGCAGGCTGTGTGCAAGCATGTCAGGAGCCTGCAGTCCTGCAGAAGTCAAAAACCAAAGAGGGCCTGTGGGCCCTGGGAGGTGATCCATCAAAGGAAGAGTCTGACCCCAGGGCCTGAGGATAGGAAGAGTGATGTTTCTGCAGGCTGCGTCTCCAGTCTTCCCATCCAGCCTTCCTGAGTAAAGGAAAACACTGTGTAACATAAGACAAGATAGGGTTAGGGACTCAGCAGTGGTGCACCCAGTTACCATATGCAAGGACTCAAGCCCAATTCCCTGCCCATGCCTGCAGAGAGGTGAAGCAGGGCTGCAGGTATCTCTCTTTCTCTCTCCCTCTCCCCTCTCAATGTCTCTCTGGCCTATCAAATAAATAAAGAGGAAAGCATAGCTGCTAGAGTTGTGGATTCAGCCAGCAGGCACCAAGCCTCAGCAATAGCCCTGGTGGCAAAAACAAACAAAACAAAACACTAAACAGGTTGTAGCAAAGCAGCCCCGCATCCAAGTCCCTTTCAAAAAGCATGATACAACAAAAGGGACAGAATGCCACACAGACTTTGCAGCAGAATGAGGGTATAATCTTGAGGGGGCACAGACAGAAGTCGCCAGTGAAGAATAAGAGTGTATGCAGCTTAGAGCAGCACCCCTGAAGCACTGAACCCCAGAGCTTCCATGGTCCATCCAGATGGAAGGTACCACCACTGCACTGCCACTGCCCTGTAGTCCGAGGGAGATATGGAGATGCAGTACCCTGAAATCTGCTAGGGTTCCTGTGGAGGCCACATTCTTACTTTCCTGCAAGCAGTGGTCTTTGGCACAACACAGTCATATCTACACAGAAAGGCTCAACGCAAAGACTTTCCTTTGTACATGCTGTTCCCTTTGCCCAGAACACTGATGTCAATGTTCTATAACTGCTGTAACCCTCCAAGGCTCCATAGCTTAAACTATTTATAAGAGGTCTTTCCTCACCATTATTCACCCTCCCTGTGTCCCAGATGAACTCCCCCATTTTACCTTCTTTAATGCCTACATTTCCCTTGTGGTACCCTTACCACCCTGTCTGTCCTCTTTGCTAGACTGTAAACCCCAGGAGGAGAGAGACTATGCCTGTCTTATTCTTCACTGTATTGTAGTCCTAATCCCAAGAACAGTTGGTTATTCATATGAAGTCAATAAATATTTTATTTAAAACAGGGAAAGGAAGGTGAGAAGGGAGGGAGCTGCCTTCTCTCTCTCTGTTGAACCAGCTGGTGAAGGAGGCAGCCAACTACCTTCAGTGGCATTAAGAAGAAAGAGCATCCCAAAGCACTTACACATGCCAGACACGTTAAAGTGAGGCTTCTCATCCTCTAAGAAGTTAGGGCCATCACTGGCCCCATTTGAGGAACCTGAAGATCAGAGAGCTAAAACAGTTTGTCCAAGGTCACACAACAAGTGAAAGGCACTAAATTTAAATCCAGTTTGAGTCCAGAGACTAGAATTCTAACCAATACAACACACTGATGCTCAGAGGGGTGCAAAATGACCACAGTGATCATCAGAATCCTTTGTGTGGAAAACCAAGTTTATTATTAACTACAGTAAGAGTGATACTTCCTCTCCAAAGGGAATTCCATTGAAAGAGAGAAAGTTCAATCTCAAAATCCTAGTATATGTTCACTGTTAAAATGCTGGTGCATGGTGCAGCTAGACCTGAGGGAAGAAGAGGAGGGTAGCCAATCTCCAAATATGGCCACCAGCAATCCCTTTATCTTTCTGTATACATGCTGCTCTTCCTGTCACTAGATGGACACTAGTCACCGCCCCCTTCCCAAATCTGGATGGACCTGTGATTTGCTTTAATTACAAAATTCAGGCTTTAAGAGAACTGGTAACTTCTCTTTTCCCCTCTGGAAACCAGTTGCCATGGAAAGAAGTGGTCAGTGAGACCACTGATCATCTTGGGTACTGGGCTGCAGCTGCAGGAGTAACTTGTGTGACAGGATGAGGAGCAGAACCTTTCAGCCAAACTCAGTCAACACACAGAATCAGGAGGACCAAAGCCTGGTCATTTTAAACCCTAGGTTTAGTGTGTTTTGTTCACAATAATGAGCTGGCTGATACCTGGAGGGATAGGGAGGTTCTGCTAGAGGAGAAAAGAGACTGAACATTCAAAGGGTCAGAAGGAAAATCACCATCAATATTAGAACAGTATTCACAGTGCCAGACCTATAGCTAACGACTCTTGGAATGGGTCTAGAGTGATTCCTGCAAACCCAGAGCAGAACCTGAGCTTCTGTCTCCTTCCTTCAAAGAACCATGTCTCAAGGCAAAATCCCTTGCTTCTGATGCGATCTGACAAACAGCTGCACACCTCTCAGTGTAAACTGCTGTGGCAGCCAGGGGTAAGGGCTCTGCCGGAGGCTCTCGCAGAGGTCATGGTGCTGTTCCACATTGAAATAAAAGGCATTCCAGCAAAGAAGAGAGTACATTCAGCCAGAGGAGTCAAGATAGGCTTTGTAGGGGAGTAGAGCACTTTAATTGTTCCTTTAAAAACAGTTCCTGGAGGTGATTATGCTTATCAAATCAGTGGTGAACAACTACCAAGTGGTTTCACTTATAATGTGGGATCTAGAGAAATGAAACACATAAACACACAACAAAAAGAAAAAAGAGAAAGAGGAGAAGGAGGGGGAGGGAGAAAAGAGGGGGAGGAGAAGGTGGAGGGGAAAGAGACCGACTATCTTTAAGATTCTACAAGAACTACGGTGGTGGTTATTGTTGAGAGGTTGGGGACACAGAACTTTGGTGGTAGGAGCAGTGTAGAACTATACCCTGGAATCTTAACAATCTTGTAAACCACTCTTAATCACAAATGAAAAAATGGCTTGGAAAAATAAAGAAATATAAAAACAGTTTCCACAAGGGAAGGTAACTGGCATCAAGAGCATTCTGAGAGAGGGGACAGCATGTGCAAAGGCACAGAGCAGGTGCCCACACGGCACGTGACTGTGTGAAACTGGGAGGGGAAGTGCTGGGGCTTGTCATGAGCCCAGTGACTACAGTGAAGCTCCAAAGGAAACCGCACGCATTCTAAGGGAAAAAAAGTCCTTTTTGTGGCCATCACTCTCACCTCTCACCTGGGCTTCTTAGGCAGCCTGACCCTTGGTCCTCTAACAACATTACTTCAAATAGTAAAATACAAAATAAAATAAAATAAATTCCTTCCTGTTCTATGAAGAGAGAGACTTGGCGTCAAGAGCAATGACTTCTGGCTCAGGCATTGTGACTTAGGCATGATTTAGGGCAGATGACTTAGCTTGTCTGAGCTTCAGTCTTACCTGTAAAAGAGCACTTTAATAGCAGTAACTATCTCACAGGTTAGCTGTGAAGAATAAATAATATGTGGTGTATAAGGCTGGAGAGATACCTCACTAGGGAGAGCAAGTATCTTGCCATGTGTGCTGCCCAGGTTCGAGTCCCAACACCACAGGAAGGTATTATGGCATCAAGGAAGCTCCAGTGTTGCAGTGTCGATCCCTCTCTGTCTCTATCTGAATGGGTAGGTGGTTCAGAGGTGGTAAAACTGAGAAATGCAAGGTTCTAGTTCCAATAAATAAATAAATACTCTCATATTTTTACTTTTGGGGGTGACTTTTTTCCCTCTCCTCACTTCTTTTGATTCAACTAGGAAGATCTTTGTTTAAATGCATGTTGTTGTTGTTTTGCCAGGCCCTTTTCTCCCCTGGCCCTGATGGCTGAGTTTAGGAGAGGAACAGCCTTACATGGCCAATCAGTCCCTTCCTTCCTCAGGAGTAGCTGCAGGTCCAGCACAGCACACAGGTTCTGCTCTGCTCTCTGCCACACTGGGGACTCTTAGTGCTCTGGGGCATGGGAACCCTCAGGGAAGGCAAGAAAGGGTGCAAAGTGAAGAGTGGATTGGAGGCAAACCAGCTATCTGGCATGGCACCAGCAGGAGATGGGCTCAATAAATCACAGGATACTCAGCCATTAAAAAGCTTGCTGAGAAAAATAGAAAAGGCATTTATTCATTCAATGGAATAGTATATATAAAGCATATGACATAGCACATTGGTTAAAAAAGTAATAGATGAGAGTCGGGCAGTAGCAGAGCAGGTTAAGTGCACGTGGCACAAAGCACAAGGACCTTGGCTCCCCACCTGCAAGGGAGTCGCTTCACAAGCAGTGAAGCAGGTCTACAAGTGTCTATCTTTCTCTCCCCCTCTCTGTCTTCCCCTCCTCTCTCCATTTCTCTCTGTCCTTTCCGACATCAACAACAATAATAACTACAACAATAAAACAAGGGCAACAAAGGGGTCCGACGGTGGCGCAGTGGGTTAAGCGCACATGGCGCAAAGCGCAAGGACTGGCTTAAGGATCCCGGTTCGAGCCCCTGGTTCCCCACCTGCAGGGGAGTCGCTTCACAGGCGGTGAAGCAGGTCTGCAGGTGTCTCTCTTTCTCTCCCCCTTTCTGTCTTCCCCTCCTCTCTCCATCTCTCTCTGTCCTCTCCAACAACGAACAACATCAACAATGGTAATAATAATAACCACAACGAGGCTACAACAACAAGGGCAACAAAAGGGGGGGAAATGGCCTCCAGGAGCGATAGACTCATGGTGCAGGCACCGAGCCCAGCAATAACCCTGGAGGAAAAAAAAGAACAAGGGCAACAAAAGGGAATAAATAAATATATATTTTTTAAAGTAACATATATTCATATTGAAAAAGCTTAAGATGGATTATTTCTGGGTGACATAACTGGGTAATTTTTATTCATCTCTGAATTTTCACAAATATTAAATAAAATTCATCTCTGAATTTTCACAAATATTCATATTGAGCATTGTTAAAGTTTGAGCAGCCTCAGTAAACATCCTTGTTTTCCCCATCCAGGCTCAGCACTAACTGAAGAGAATACAAAAGAGGAAGACAGAGATCAAAGCAGCTCTGTTATTACTGAGACAGAAGGGTTAGAAGGGGATTTAGATTTGCAGCAACAATGCACTACCTAAAACTGAACCCCTGAATTATACAGACTTACACAGGTAGTGTGATATGATCTCTCTATGTGGAAAGCAAACAGGGCTGACATCAGCAGTAGCAGCAGTGCTATCTCCATCAACACTACTATTACTGAATAATTATTAAGCTGAGAGTTCTATATACATGAGCTTATTGATTTATGTATTTATTTTATTGTCATTTATATGTATTTATATGTCATTTATATGTATTTATTTTATTTTTATTTATTATTTTATTCGGTGCCTACACGACAAATTCATCACTCCTAGTGGCCATTCCCGCTCACCACTTTTGTTTTTCTTTCTTTTGTTTTGAAAATGGTGAAATCACTATTTTTAATAGCTGAGTAGTATTCCATTGTGTCTTGCTCAGCCACTCATCTGTTGTTGGACACCTGGAATGCTTCCAGGTTGTGGCTATTACAAATTGCACAGCACATAAATTCTAATCCTTGTGATAATTCTCTTTAATGTGGATATGTACCCTCCCAGAAGAAAAATCAAAGACTAAGTGTATTGGTCAGTCTATCTACTCTGATTTTGTTTCTTCCTGGTGGCTTTTGCACTTCTCTGAGTCCTCACCAATACACGTTGTCTCAGTTTCTCCTTGCAGGAATTACTAGAACTTACTGAGATGAATCCACTAGAACTGGAGTTCCCATAGGTAAACTGAGACAGAGCTAAGGACACAGACAGCATCCTTAGGGCAATAATTAGAATGTCATCTTGACCCCTCCCCCCTTGCTGGTGAGGTCCATATGCTACACATCCAGCTTTATACTCACACCTCACGCTTCCTCCTGTTCTAAGAAAACAACATTGGCGTACTCTCTAGCATCCAACAAGAAATATTTCTGTTAAAATGTCAACAACATTATCACTTTGTTTTTAAGTGGTGGCATATTCAAAACTGAGACGCTCAGTACAGATCTAACCTATTTTATTACACAATTCCCAGAGATTGAATCATAAACTGAGTTACCAAGAGTTAGGAAAGAGCCATATAGTCCTTTGTCCAGAGAACTGAGTGAAAGAGTCAGCTGGATTTAGGCTGGGATCCCTGGGTAGTCTCACCTTTCCATAGGGTTCTGGACAAGCATGCAGTATTACGGTACCTCATTCACCTATAACATGGATTTATATAACCAGCCCTGAGCTCCTTGAGAGCAAGATGCTCGCAGCAAGGCAGCATCCCTAGAACTCAAGTCAGTGTTTGGTAAGAAATTAGTGAATGAGATAAAAGAAAAGGTGCTTGGTATCAAGGCCTTATAGCCCTAGAAACTGCTCCTAGTGAAGCTCTCCAGCTTTCTCCCCATGGAGATAAGGAAACACATGAAAGAAAAGCACACACAAGCTACAAATTCCTTAACATAGGGATGATGGCACGTTTACCTATTTTCTGAGAACAGGTTGGGAATCTGAGACAGTGGAGGGATCGATAACTGTTGTACAAACGAGTGAATGAAGAGCTGGATGAATTTAGTTAGCCATGACAAACTTAGAATTCGACATCAAATTGTCTGACTGCCAGGTCCTTCTCCTGCCCCTATGTCTTCCCCAGTCTACCCTCAAGATTCCTTCTGATGAAAAATACAATTTCCAGTGTTGGCTTGTGGCTCACCCAGTAGAGTACACACATGTGCAAAGACCCAGATTCGAGCTCCAGGTCCCCACCCACAGAAAGGAAGCTTCAAAAATGGTGGAGCAATGCTGCAGATGTCTCTCTCTCTCTCTCTCTCTCTCTCCCTCCCTCCCTCCCTCTCTCTATCTATCACTCTATCTCCCTCTGTCTCTCACCCTCTATAAAAAATGAGGCAGGTGGTTGCTCACCCAGTAGAGTATACATATTACAGTGCCCAGGGACCTAGGTTCAAGCCCACAGTCCCCACTTACAGGGAGGAAGCTTCACAAGCAGTGGAGTAGTGTTTCAGATATCTTCCTCTTTCCTTATCTCCTACTTCCCTCCTATTTTCTATATCAAAAAGAGAAAAGAAAAGAAAAGAAAAGAAATACTTCTGAGATCAGTAAAATTATAGTGCAGGTACCACAAACCCAGTAACAACCCCCTGGTGACAAATTATATATATATCTTTCATGATTTACCTAGAATTCTCTTGAAAATTCACCAAGGATCCACAGTGGTTTGTTAGTCCTGACTCTAAATCTCAGAAAGCAGAACTTTTGGAATATCAGTCAAAGACATTTTGAGGGCAAAAGCATAAAACTTCTGATTGCCAGGGCAGCTTTTCCAAGTCCATCAGATGAGGGTCTCCAGCTGTGAAAAGGAGAGTAGAATTAAGACAGCTTTCAGTCCTCACCACCACCTCCAGCCCTGTGTTCCCTACATAATGGTCACTGGGAGATATTAGCATCTAAATTATTTTAAGGAGATATAATAAGATTCACCCAGCAGGCCATTAATGACGAAAGAGGTTATTACTGGAAAAAATCCAAGACTGACTTTGAGCAGAGTTGGTTGATCTAAATGACCCTGTCCCTGCACCTCAGATGATCCTGGTCCCCAGAGATTAAACAGATTTGAAAAAGCAACTGCCATGGAAGAATCTCACGTTTATGCAAGAGGATCTTATGGAAGGACTCTCTGGAGAACTAGGGTCAGGAGTGTATAGCAGTGAGATAAATGAGATGTTCCCTGAATCGTAAGAATCCTCTGTGGCAGAATTTACAGGAAACATCTTCAGTCTCCATATTTGGCAGGCATCCAGCCAGAGTTGTCAAGTATTAGATTAATTTTAATTCAATGCAAAAAACCACATTAGTGTAGTGTTGCAATTGAGAGTTGAGACATACAAAAGCCAAGAGTCCTTGAAGTGAATCATTCCAAAGACTGAGCATCATTTCAAGTGTCCATCAAAAAAAAAAAAAAAAAAAAAAAGGCATAGTCTTCAGAGCATTCCAGCTATCTGTTACCTTTACAATCATACTACTTAGCCAAGTAAATGAGCCACTTGGTAGTGACCTAAAGGGATGAGGCTACTGATTAATGTTACTCCACAGATCCTGGTCACACAAGTTCAAACTCCTTAACAGAACATTTAAGACACTCCATGATCTATCTCATCTTTTGATATAACCCTCCATGTTTTGCAAGCTGCAGCCTCTCTAGCCCTTTGGTTGCCATTGCTAATCTTTCTGCCACACTTAACTTGCACTCCTTGATTAATCTGCTCCACACAGAGCTCTAGAAAGGAAATGCCCCAAATATCATGCCTTAGCAGAGCAGCCTCCTCCAAGTTCCAATTTATTGACACTAGGGAAGGGAGCATCGAATCCAGATAAACCAGTCTATTGGCTAAACATTAGCCAATCAGATTACTCTTGACACTTTGAATTTAGTGATACAAAGGGTAATTAGTAGACTAGATGGTCTTGAGTCTATGAGTGAGGGACATTTTGAAGCAATCTGCAATGATGAGCAAACACAGAGTTACCCCCAAAGAGAACAACACAAGAGACAACAGGAGGGAGATGGAGAATTGCTGGGTTCCTGTCCCTCTCTGTCTCTGGAGATTTCTCACTAGACTTGCTACATTTGGGGTCTGAGAAGTACCCATCTCCTGATCAGGTATTCTCTCAAAAGCCATTTGTGGATTCCTTAGAAGTATCCTTGCAGAACCTGGTAGTGGCACACCCACTTGAGCACACATTTACAGTGCACAGGGACACCAGTTCGAGCCTCCTGCCCACCTACAGGGGGCAAGCTTCATAAGCAGTGACGTCACTAATAGAGCACCACATCTTTCCTCCCAACACAGCCTTTCTCAACATAGTGTCCCAAGCAAGCACTGCAGACTAATTATGAAACTATTTGCCAAGTCAAATTTCCTCCAAGATTAAGGAAAACAAGATTCAGAGCTCAGAAAAGCAAACTAGGTGTGGAACTCTGGGCTCTGAATGAGATTCCTACATAGATCTAGATAATCCAGCAATGAGCTGACTCAGAGAGTGGAGGAGTTCAGGGAGGAGCCTGTGAACAGAGATCCTGGTGTCCACACTCTGAATCAATATATTTCCTTCTTCTCTCAATGTTCCCCAGCCACCCTAGTGCCACCTGCCCTGTGCTAGCCTCCATGGTCTCTCCCACCATTGGTATGTAGTGGTGTGGAGCCTGCTCTCTGAGGTCACTGCCTAATATCCATGTGTGATCTTCAGCCTTCTCTTGCCTTTCTGTGCTTCTCAGCTTCTGTTGTATGCTTCACATTGGTTTGGTCTCGCTCTCCCCCCCGCAAGGAGAATTGGTTTGGCCCTTGCTAGTTTCGCGCCTCTTTTTCTCCCCACCCCCTATGCTAAGTACTGCCAGAGTTCTCCCCGCAGCCATGAGAGGAGAAGGATGCAGGACAGATCTGTGTGGTGATTGGTTTGGGTTAGTTTATGAATTGTTGTTCGTGAATAAAGAAATACAGCTTCACTGCCCAGCCGTGTGTCCCTGAGTCTCTGTTCACCTTCGTGAAGCTAGCCTGGCCTGCTGGAGCCCAGAACATTAACAACAAGCTTCCTGACTGGTAAATGAGGAGAAAAATACCTACTGTGTTCATTTAATATAGCTGACATAATGACTTTGCGGCTAAAAACAATACAGATGTTTTATACTACAGACATCTGAAGTGGATCTGACTGGGCTAAATTCAAAGAATGGGCAGGACAACAGTCAAGAGGAGGATTTGTTTCTCTGCCTTTCCCAGTGTCCAGAGGCCAACAATGGCCCTTTCCTCCTCCTTGAGTCAGTTATGATGTCTATGTCTTTGCCACATGGATTCCCTGTCTCCATATGCCACTTAGAAGGACTCATAATTGGGCGGGGGAGACAGCATAACGGTTATGCAAACAGACTGCCATGCCTGAGGCTCCTAAATCCCAGGTTCAATCCCCCACACCACCATAAGCTAGAGCTGAGCAGTGCTCTGGTGTTTCTATGTGTGTGTCTCTCTCTCTGCATTTCTCTCAAAAATAAAATAGATAAAATATTTTTTTTTAAAAAAAGAAAGACTCATAATTACAGTGGGTTCTTCAAATAATCCATACTGATCTCTTCAAGAAAATCTGTCACACATATACCCACCCCCTTTGTCATGTCAGGTAACATAGTTACAGGTTCTGTAACATCTGTAGGGGCCACCATTCTACACCTTACAGAAACTTCATGGCATTGCGTCTAAGGATTAGATAAAAGGTATGAATCTTAACCCCAGCTTTACCAAGTACACAATAAACATTAGGTATTACAGCTATTCTCTTCCCCATCCATAGTACCTACTGCAAATAAGTACTCAGTAAAAATTAGATAGTATTCAAGAGAGATAGAGAGGGATGCCTCCAGTGCTGCTTCACCATTCATGAAGCTTTCCCCCTGTAGGTGAGGACTAGGGACTTGAATTTGGCTCCTTGCACACAGTAATTTGTGCCTCAGCTTGGGTGCCTGTTGTGATGTAATTAGCATATAGCTGACGAACGGACGTAATTTATACGGGGGCTGACATCAGGTTGAGGTCAGGATGGAACTGAAGCATGCTCCAGGAGGAAGAGGCAGAGCTCTGTGTTGCTGCAACCGCCTGCTCTTGGTTTGGTACTGCTTGCTCCCGGCTTCCAACTTTCCTGCATGCTCAAGATGCCTGCCATGGCTGCCTCTCCTGGGAACTGAACACGTGTAACTCAGCTAGCCAGTAGACTCTTAAGACTCTCAAGACTCTCCTCAACAGCCATAATGAGTAACCTATAACCCTGCTAATAATTGCTTATCTCATAGGGCTGAACTTTTGGTAACTAACTCATGGACTTATGGGCCTAGGTTAAGTTCTTACCCCTGACAATAATTGCTTATCTTGCTGCTGTAATAAATCTTTGACTATTTAAACCTATGTATAGCTTTGACTATTTAAACCTACCATGAAGTCCTTTCAATTATATATATCCTGTACTAATGTACCACCCTAATAAAGCTTTGATTGTTTAAACCCACTCTCAGCCACACAAAAGCCACGGCTTTAATTTATAATTACAACAGTTGCCATCACCAATATCCCCAGAACTTAAAAAAAAATCTTTTTTATTTCCCCCATGACCTGAAAGTTGTTTAGATGCATGTTGTTTTCCAACTCTCTTTTTGTGGATTACTAGTTTAGTTCCACCATGGTCTGAGAAGATAACGAGCTCCTGAACACTTAAGTCCATTCTATCTTGTATTAGATGCACATGTCTTAACTTCCTAAGCCCAGAACCTAGCATAAAGAGAAAAAAAAAAAGTCAGTAAAGATTTCTGGGAGACAGCTCAAAGATAGAGACAAAAATATATGTATATGGGTTGTTTTTTTTTTCTGCCTCTATTGCTGGAGCTCGGTGCCTGCACTACAAATCCACTGCTCATTTTTCCCATTTTGTTGCACTTGTTGTTGTCATTACTATTGTTGTTGTCATTGCTGTTTTTGTTATTGTTGGATAGGACAGAGAGAAATAAAGAGAGGAGGAGAGACAGAGGGGGAGAGAAAGACAGACACCTGAAGACCTGCTTCGTTGCTTATGAAGCGGCCCCTCTGCAGGTGGAAGCCAGGGGCTCCAACCGGGATCCTTACGCAGGTCCTTGTGCTTGCTTTTTGCCATGTGCACTTAACCTGCTGTGCTACCACCCGACTCCCCTATATGGGTCCTTTTTTTTTTTTTTAATAAAAAGAAAACACTGACAAAACCATAGGATAAGAGGGGTATAACTCCACACAATTCCCACCACCAGAACTCTGTATCCCATCCCCTCCCCTGATAGCTTTCCTATTCTTTAACCCTCTGGGAGTATAGACCCAAGGTCATCATGGGTTGCAGAAGGTGGAAGGTCTGGCTTCTGTAATTGCTTCCCTGCTGAACATGGGCATTGACAGGTTGATCCATACTCCCAGCCTGTCTCTCTCTTTCCCTAGTGGGGAAGGGCTCTGGGGAAGTGGAGCTCTAGAACACAGTGGGATTGTCTGTCCAGGGAAGTCTGGTTGGTATTATCTTAGTATCTGGAACCTAGTGGCTGAAAATAGACTTACCATATAAAGCCAAACAAATTATTGGCTAATCATGAAACTAAAGACTGGAATAGTACAGATAAAGAGCTGGGGGTGGGGGTGAGCCTCTGTTTTGTAGATAGCTAATAAGCATATTTTGGTTACATTCCAAAGGGCTTGTGGCTATACTAGTTTGTGTTGTTGTTGTTGTTTGTTTGTTTTTCTTTCCCCTGAGCCTGAAATCTAATATACAGGTGGATCCAAGTTATTGTCTGGGGAGATGATGTCATGGCTGGAAAAAGGAACAGAAAGCTGGATTAGGGCAGAGAGTAGCTCCCTAATATGGGAAAGGTGTATAAATATTGTTGACTGTAAACCCCATAGATTTGATGTGATCTGGGGTCCATATTCCGCTTAGGAACCTCTGTGACCTCTGCATCCCTGTAGGTCTGAGCTCACATTCTGTGGTCATAAGTAGGAACATTCCAAACTGCCCCAATATCAGGACCCATCTCCCTCAGGTGTAGCATAGAGTATATATTGTCCATCCTCCCTTCAGAGGATGGAACATTCTCTACCGTTGTTGATCCTCTATATGGGTTCTTAAACTTGATCCTTAGGTCTCCATGTGTCAGTTGAAAAGTGCACTGGTCTCTTTCATTCTCTTTTATATAAATACATACATAGGGGCTGGACTGTGGTACACATGATTGAGCACACGTCCCAGTGCACTGGGACCTGAGCTCAAGCCCTCAGTCCCCAAGTGCAAAGGGGAGGCTTCTCTAGTGGTGAAGCAGTGTTGCAGATCTCTCTCCCTCTCTCCCTCTCTCTCCCTTTTCCCCTCCCTCTTCCCCGCCCTCTTCTTCTCTCCCTCTCTCTCTCTCCCTCTCTCTCTCTCTCTTTCTCTCCCTCTCTTTCTAACACTCTCTTTATCTCCCCTAAAAAAAAATTACATTGTATTGCTACTGTTTTATCACTACGCCTTAGTAGTTCTCTAGCATGGGCTTTGTTACACTACATTGTACTTCATTGTTTACAAGTCTTTTCCTCCATCTCTTCAAAAGAAGCTCTAGAAAACGGAGTCATATGGGTCTCACACATGGCCTGGCATAAAGTGGACTCCCAGGGAATGTTCCAGGAAAGACTGAGCAAGAGCCAGCCTCATAGCTCTCTCAGAGAAGTGGCATAATGCTGGAGGTGGATCCCAGGGCTCTGACTCCCAGAGGAAATTGGGAGCCGCTGTCCAGCCTTGGCTGGTGATCTGAGATTAACCACTATCAACTCATGGCTTGGGTTGGGATGGCTAGTCAGAGTGACCTCCGCTCCTGCTCCTCATTAAGATGCCAATCTTCTGGAAGAAATGTTCAGCACAAACAATTAACCTATGTGCACAGAAGCAGCAGTTGGAGTAGCTTAGACAGCATTTGTTTTTTGCCCAAACGCATGATGAGGTTGTCAGCCACTGGCCTGGAAAATTTCCATTTAGCAACATCACTTTCATCTGTTGGGAGAACTAGCCCAGGGCAGAGGCCTGACACACCTTTGCACACTGAGCTCTACTTCAGTGCATCTTCACACGCCCCATGAGCAAGGGCAGAAATTAGCAACTTGGGAAATTTTAACCCTTTCCTTCTGCAGACTAATAGGTCACGTTGTGGGTATTTTTCTGTGCTTCTATCCTACTCATACCGTACACAACCCCCCTTCAGAGCCCCCTTTCCTGGGGGAGGGAGGACAGAGACGAGGCAGAGGTGGTCTACTACACTAGACTCTATTTTTGGTTTTTTTTATTGTTGTTGCTTGTTTTTCAACCCTGAGCTCTTGGCAGAGAGCCTATAATCCTCCCCCCCCCAAAAAATAATCACCCAGCCTCTTGTGTTTCACAGACACACTCAGATGTATGCACATGCACACCCCGCACATGCAGACAGCCACACACTTACATACACAGAGACAGGTGCGTTTGTACGTATTCCATGCTAGTGTGCAGAGCTGTGTGACACGACCGTGCATGTGAACATTGTGCACACACAGGTACTCATATGTACTTCACAGTGCACTCTGGCATACTACACTGCTTGAGTGAGTATCTGTGTGCTCTCTCCTCTCACACTGAAGACTTTTTACCTCCTCATCCGTTTTCTGAAACAAACTTTACTTCACCCTGTTTTATTTACCTAGTTACCACTTCATCTTTTTTTTTTATTTAAGAAAGGATTAATTAACAAAACCGTAGGGTAGGAGGGGTACAACTCCACACAATTCCCACCACCCAATCTCCATATCCCACCCCCTCCCCTGATAGCTTTCCCATTCTCTATCCCTCTGGGAGCATGGACCCAGGGTCATTGTGGGTTGCAGAAGGTAGAAGGTCTGGCTTCTGTAATTGCTTCACCACTGAACATGGGCATTGACTGGTTGGTCCATACTCCCAGTCTGCCTCTCTCTTTCCCTAGTAGGGTGGGTCTCTGGGGAAGCTGAGCTCCAGGACACATTGGTGGGGTCTTCAATCCAGGGAAGCCTGGCCAGCATCCTGATGGCATCTGGAACCTGGTGACTGAAAAGAGAGTTAACATACAAAGCCAAACAAATTGTTGAGCAATCATGGACCCAAAGCTTGGAATAGTGGAGAGGAAGTGTTAGGGAGGTACTCACTGCAAACTCTAGTGTACTTCTGCTTTCAGGTATATATTTGCAGTAGTTTATGGATACGTGTGAACATATGCTCTCTCTCACAGAAACTGGTGTATATCTAGGTTTTGGGACTTTGTTAGAAAGTGAACCACCTGAGATGAAATTAGAGTATACTATGAAAGGAAAGGTCTCACCCGAGTAATGAAGCTGAAGGGTTGTCATTCCACACGTGAAGTCTCTGGACACAGTCTGAAGTGAAGCATGTTGAGGTGGCAATCATTGCGTTGGTTAGGTTGTGATCGGCGGATGCAATATTATTTGATATGGATTGGGAGAGGCATACGGGAAAGTGGGCCCTATCCAAGGGTTCCAGGACTGGGGGAAGTAGGGGCTCTACAGTGGAGATGTGAGGTTCCTGCTGTCTTAGGGTTCAAAAAGACAATCGATAGTTAATGTTATCATCACATTATTTGGTAATTGGGTTAACTTTGAAAAGTCCTTTTGTTAGGGTTTGCTGTACAGTACCCAGTATCTTGTATATAGCTGTGCTATTGGATGCTTCTGATATACTTGGTCTAGGCTTTTGAGAGAGTCCGCATATCAAATACACAGCCTATATATTAAAAAGATTCAGTTTGTGTTTTGAAAAACTTTGAGACATACAATTGATTTTCCCCCTCTCATATTAATTAACTAGTGATTTATATGTCTACATTTTGCTAGGAGTGTACATAAACACCATTCCCACCACCCAAAGACTGTGACCCATCCCTCCCACCCACTCCCACCCCCCACTGGCCCAGGAAGCTGCATGTCTACCCCTCACCACTGGGTTTTTACTTTGGTGCCCTACTTACAATTTGGTCAGGTCTGCTTTTAGTTTCCCTTTCAGATCTTCTTAGTCAACTTCTGTTGATGAGTGGGATCATCCCATACTCATCTTTATCTTTCTGACTTAGCTCACTTAACATAATTCCTTCTAGCTCTGTCCAAGATGGGTCAGAGAAGGTGGGTTCATTGTTCTTACTAGCTGCCTAGTATTCCATTGTGTATATATACCACAGCTTTCTCAGCCACTCATCTGTTGTTGGGCACCTGGGTTGCTTCCAGGTTTTAGCTATTATGAATTGTGCTGCTATGAACATAGGAGTACACACCTCTTTTTGGTTGGGTGTTATGGAGTCCTTGGGGTATATCCCCAGGAGAAGAATTACTGGATCATATGTAAGGTCCATGTCTAGCCTTCTGAGAGTTTTTCAGACTGCTCTCACAGAGGCTGTACCAATTTACATTCCCACCAGCAATGTAAAAGGGTTCCTCTGTCCCCACAACCTCTCCAGCATTTGTTGCTGTTGTCCTTTTTGATGTATGCCATTCTTACAGGAGTGAGGTGGTATCTTAGTGTTGTCTTAATTTGCATTTCTCTGACAATCAGTGACTTAGAGCAGTTTTTCATATGTTTGTTAGCCTTTTGGATCTCCTCTGTAGTGAATGTTTTGTTCATATCCTCTGCCCATATTTGGATGGGGTCATTTGCTTTTTTGGTGCTAAGTTTGCTGAGCTCTTTATATATTTTAGTGATTAGTTTCTTGTCTGATGTATGGCATGTGAAGATCTTCTCCCATTCTGTGAGGGGTCTCTTTGTTTGTTTAATAGTTTCTTTGGATGTGCAAAAGCTTTTCAATTTGATGTAGTCCCATTGGTTTGTTTCTGCTTTAGTCTTCCTTGCAATTGGGTTTGATTCATCAAAGATGTCCTTGAGGTGTAGGTGGGAAAGTGTTTTACCAATGTTTTCCTCGAAGTATTTGATTGTTTCTGGTCTGACATCTTTGATCCATTTGGAGTTGATTTTTGTTTCTGGTGAGATAAAATGGTTCAATTTCATTCTTCTGCATGTTACAACCCAGTTTTCCCAGCACCATTTATTGAAGAGAGCCTCCTTTTTCCATTTAATCCTTTGGGCCTCCTTATCAAAGATTAGATGTCCATAGGTGTGGGACCGCTTCATCTTATACAAAGACCACCCTCAGACTTACATTAGTGTTGTGTACTTCCTGAGCAATAAAATAGACATGTCTGTTTTACTTGCTTTAGTATTTCCAGTATCTTGTATAGTCCTGTTATGATTTTTTTGTGTGTGAAATGAAGGGTCATGGATGGATGGATGGATATACAAACAAGTCACGAGGGTCGGCAAAATAGCTCACTTGGATAGTGTGCTGCTTAGCCATGGGCACAAGCAAGGTTAGAGCCCAGCCCCACCACATTGAAACGGACTTTGGTGATGACATCTTTTCCTCTCTCTCTCTCTCTCAGAAAGAGAGAAAGAGAAAGAAAAAAAAGAATAAGAAAAAGAAAGTGGGAAAGAGAGAAAGAAAAAAAGAGAAAGAAGTAGTTTAAGCCCAGATTTACCCTAGAGACACTGTTTAGGCCCCACTACCAAGATATTTTTTCTGTACCCCAAGACAACCATGATGAATCCCTATGCACCACCTCCTCCAGGGCTCCTGGGGCACCTTCAGGAGAAGGGGTTGGGGGCAGTCCATAGTTGAACTATAATCAAAAAGCCCCTTCAAGTTTTCCAAATACTTAGCATTCCATCAGGCTGACCTGGTCCTCTTGTGAACAATTAGAAGTATTGTGACTAGAAGTGAAGGTCCATTGCTGATAACATATCGGGGAAATCTCCCTGAGATACTGAGCCTTGTCCCAGCCCAAACTGATGGTCATGCCAAGTTGAGAGATAACAGGATGAGGGCTCTCGGGAGGAGCTGGTGCTCAGGGCAGGGATGAAAAATGGCTGCTTCTGGCTGGTTTGCTCTAAGACAAAACAACTAAAGCTCCTGCCCTGGAGGGAAGCACCATTCAGTTTTCTCTCTGGGGAAAGAAGGAAGACAGAACATAACCTGGATGAGCTGTGAAACTTACACAACCTCCCGTGACCCCCAACCCCCAGTTTCCTTACTCTCATCCTACACTGTGAATCTGGCACCTGAGAGATCTCATAAAACCTACCTCCTTACTACTCCATATTCCTCTGCAGCCTTTCCCCTTTTATCCCAAGTCTCTTCCTGGGGTCCCCATGTGGGGAATGATGCCGCCGCCACCACCACCCCTCATAGGTCACAAATATCCATCTTCCAAACCTCTTTCCCCCGTCTTTTCTTTTTTTCCCCTGACCAGAGCACTGTTCGGCTGTGGCTTATGGTGGTGCTGTGATTGAACCTGCGACCTCAGAGTCTCAAGCATGGGAGTCTTTTTGCATAACCATTATGCTATCGTCCCCCACCCCCTCCTTTTAAAAAATAATAATTTAGTGACTGAGGACAAAGTGGACAAAGCACTGAACTCTCAAGCATGAAATCCTGAGTTCAGTCCCCAGCATCATAATCAGTGATTTTCTAGTTCTCTCTCCTACCCTAATTACTTTTTTAAAAAAATTTAATGTTCTTACCATATGAAAATGGCATGTCATCAGTAATAATAATAATAATAAACAAAAGTATTTATTGGGCTAGCAAGATAGCTCACCTGAAAGAGTGCCTGCTTTGCCATCTGCAAGACTCAAGTTTGAGCTCAGAGCCCCACTGCTATAAAGAAGGTTTCTCTATCTATCTATCTATCTATCTATCTATCTATCTGTCATGCTCTCTTGCTCTCACTCAAAAAGTCATTTCAGAGCAGTGAAACCCTGGTGGCATCAAAAACAAACAAACAAACACATTTGTTTGTGAGAAAAGAAGAGCATCACTCTGACACACGCAGGGATGGAGACTTGAACTCAGGACCTTATGCCTGGAAGTTCTGAGCTCTAATGCTGAGCCACTTCCCCTACCCTCACTCCTCTTTTTTTCACCTGGCCCTTTATCATCTCCTGAGCAAAAAGCCATGTAAATAGCTTGCTTCCTTGTAAATAACTTTCCAAATGTTCTTTGCTCTCTGACCCCATGGCCTGTGCAGGATCAGCCTCGTCATTCCAATAAGAACTATTGAAGCGCCTCACAGCACACCTACCTCCCACACCCTCACACACACTTTCACTTCTTCCCTGCTCAACTCCTTCCCCCAAGTCTCCCTTGTTGCATGCACACATTCATTCTTTGTAGGAAAACACCTTTTGAGCAGCCGTTACATGTCACATCCTTTATGAATACAAAATAATAGTAAAAAGACACTGGGCCGATTCTATCATTCTTCTGTTTACGGTTCTCCACTGCTTACACAACAAAGTCCATTCTTATTAGCTGCTCACTGAGGCCTTCTGTGATGAGGTTTCCAACTGACCTCTTTGGCAACAACTCCCTGTAAAAAACTCCAAAGTGCAGGGAGTTGGGAGGTAGCACAGCGGGTTAAGCAGATGTGGCGCGAAGCCCAAGGACAGGCGTAAGGATCTCAGTTCGAGCCCCCAGATCCCCACCTGCAAGAGGGTCGCTTCACAGGTGGTGAATAAGGTCTGCAGGTGTCTATCTTTCTCTCCCCCTCTCATCTTGTCTTCCCCTCCTCTCTCCATTTCTCTGTGTCCTATCTAACGACAACATCAATAACAACAATAACTACAACAACAATAAAAAACAAGGGCAACAAAAGGGAAAACAAATAAATTATTTTAAAAAAGACTCCAAAGTGCAAATAGCACAGAACAAATCACCATCCTCTGCAACAAGCACTCTCCTGCCTCCAGGTCATTCCTTCCCCATTTCTTCCACTTTCCCCTTATGAAAATCCTCCCCACTCTTTCATGAGGCAGCTCAGATGACGATTCTTTGGTGAGGATGTCATCATCCTCCAGACTGGAATTAATCACCCACTTCGGTGTCCAAAGCATAGCTCTAACACCAGCATTCTAACATCTATTTCTTCTAGGATCATGATCTAGGTAATGAGGTGGAGAAATTATGATCTAACAACTGGCACCACTGACCTCTTTCGGAGGAGAATGTTGTCCTTTAGGAAAATACCTTGAACTCTATCCCAGGTTCCTTCATGGGGGTTCACTGGTTCCTGGAGAGAAGGGCTCTCATCTTCTAGGTACTATCTCTCTCTTGAACTCTCTCTGAAGAGATGGACCACAACAGAGACTGTGAATGTGGGAATTGTAGGAGGAGGATATTTCAGGCAGATAGAACACAGGAATGAGAGTACTCTGGGCTGAGACAACATGACATGTACCAAAAACAAAACAAAACAAAACAAAAAAAACAGAACTAGTCACTAGCATGTCATTTTCCCAAGGGCCTAGGGGGTTGCTTAGGGCCACCTGTGGCTACTGTCTCCAGGAAGACACAGAGTTCATGGGTGCACGAATCTTACCTTGATTTTCAGAAAGTTCTCAAACATTCTAAAGTCTAACCATAAAAATCATGGAAGGAGACAGCAGATTGAGAATGAATGAACCCCAGATTGAGAATGATTGTATTAACATCAGAAGCAAAGACAATCACAGCAGAAAAGAATAATAAAATAAAATAAATACATCAAGCTCAAAAGTTTCTGCTCAGTTAAGAAAACTATCAAACTTATTGCAGTGATCATTTCCCTAATAGATAATCATATCAAACCATTGTGTTATACACCTGATATATAAGTCATATATCAAATATACATATATATATCAATAAGTTTTCTTAATTAAAAAAAATTTTAAAAGGTGCCTCACCCTTAAATTTTCTTGAAACTCCAAACACCACTAAAACAATGTTCCTGCTCTTTGGTAAATGGTTTAGCAATGGAAAAATTCATTCTGGCAAAGATCATCATGGACCTACCTGGATTGAAATAATTCATACTCAAGCAACAGACATGGGTTTCTGTGACCTAATCTAACCTCAGAAAGGGGAGAAAGGTAAATTGAATTGAGGTCACAGTGAGTGGGAGTGTTCAGGATCTCCCTTTTCCCATCCTGCCGCCACAGAGTCTCAGCATTTCTCTCTTGCTGGAGGTGAAGAGTGGCTGGCACGGTCCACTGATGGAGCAGCAGGTAGCAAAAGCACAGCTTCCACAGCACTGGCTCCAGCCTTCCAGCTTCCGAAACTATGTTAATTATTTTGGGATCAAACAACAATAAATATTGAGATACATTAAATTTCTTTTCTGTTTTTCCTTGGACAAAAAAAAAATCTTAATACATTAATTAATTAAACTACAGGCTCAGACTAGAGAGGTATCATATGCAATGACTATGCCAAAAGATGTTTCTGTTTACTACATATTTTATTAGTGATTTAATGTTGATTTACAAAATTACAAGATAAAGGGGCTGGGTAGTGCACACCTAGTTAAACGCACACAGTACAAAGTGCAAGGACCCTCACAAGGATTCAGGTTCAAGCCCCTAGTTCCCCACCTGTATGGTAAAACAGGTCTTCAGGTATCTATCTTTCTCTCCCCCCCCTTTCAATTTCTCTCTGTTCTATCCAGTAAAATGGAAAAAAGATGGCCACCAGGAGCAGTGAATTCTTAGTGTCTGCACTGAGCCCCAGCAATAACCCTGCAGGCAAAAATAAAAATAAAAAATAATAATAATACAAGATAACAGGGGTACAACTTTGCATCGTTCCCACCACCAGAGTTCTGGATCCCCAATCCCTCCATTGGAAGCTACGGCAGTTCTTTTAATGTTGCAGATATGGATTAACTATTATTTCTACAACAACAATCTGTCTATATTTGGCCTCATTTTTTTTGGGGGGGTCCCATCCTCACTTCCTTTCCAAGTCACACATACACCTATTATTATATCCAAGTGTCCCTCCCTTTCCCCTCCTCTCTCTCCAGCTCCTGATGGAGTTAGAGTTCAGAGCCCCCTGGTCATCTTCCCCCTAACATTTCTCCCCCACTGGGAGTATGGGTCAAAATTGTTTTGGGAGTGCAGAAGGTGGGAGTTCTGGTTTCTGTAATTACTTCTCCACTGGGCATGGGTTTTGGCAAAAGACTTTCTTTTTTAAAAAGTAACATTTCACACATTTTCTCTTGTAAAATTTTTTTTTACTTGTTATTTATTGGGTAGAGACAGAGAGAAGTCAGGAGAGAAGGGAAGATAGAGAGCGAGAGACAGAGAGACACCTACAGCACGGCTTCACTGCATGTGAAGCTTTCCACCTACAGGGAGAACTGGGGACTTGAAGCTGCGTCCTTGTACACTATATTCAACCACTGTGCCACCATCTGGCCCCCACAAAAAGACTTTAGTGCCTTGAGGCACCAAAGGTCCCAGGTTCAGTCTAACACATTACTGCAAGCCAGAGCTGCTAAGTAGTACTCTGGAAAAATAAAATGAAATAAATGGGGGTGGAGGGAAGGAAGGAAGGAAGGGAAGAAGGAGGGAAGGGGAAGGAAAAGGAAAGGAAAATAATTTACAGGCTCTAACCCTGTCCTACAAAAACTAAATACTTTTCAAACAGCTGTTTGAAGCATAAAGAGTGATTAATGGAAGAAGCAGCAAATGAAGCTGGAGCCATAGAGTGGGAGGACAGGCCACAGTGACCCTAGAACATCACGTCAGGGGCTGAGTTTAGTTCTAAGTAAGGTAAGATACCATCTACCTGTGTTGTTTTTAGGTTATTACAGGACATAGTAAGAGTTAGGAAGAGATGCAGACAAGAGATGATAAAGGATAGCAAAGGTGAGAAGAAAAGAGAAGAAATTGAAGAAATGCCTAAAAGAGGGTGGTATGTTCATCTTATATGACTGCTGAGACAAGTAACCACAAACTTCAGTGGCTTTAAATAACACGGGTTTGTTGGTCTCTTCACCTGCCCAACAGCCCAGTGGAAAGTGAATGTTGGTATCACTGTCTGCATTCCAAGCATGAGGAAGCTGAGTTTCTGCAGATAAAATGGCTTCCCCAACATAAGTCACAGTGCTGTTACTTATTCAGTCGCAGGTAATGTGGTCACAGAGTTCTTGTGCTGAGCAATCAAGTGTCTTCACATACATTTGGTATTTCTTTAAATAGATGATTGACTGATTGGATAAAGGCAGAAATAGAGAAGGAAAGCAGGGAGAGAGAGAGAGAAAGAGAGAGACAGAGATGCCTATAGTACTGCTTCATTGCTCTGCCAAGCTGAGCTAGCAGAGGGCTGTCCTATCTGGTGAAACTCCCATAATTCTAAGACAACAAGTGAGAAATGAGTGGAAGAAAAGAAAACCATTTCTCTTCCTCTATGTTAGTCTCAAATGCTGGGTGTGTTACCTTTACCATAAAATTATAAATTCTGAGAAATAGTATAGTTGCTAAGAACACAGATACTTAGAGGAGGGTAGATACATCATGGTTATGCAAATAGACTCATGCCTGAGGCTCCAAATTCCCAGATTCAATCCCCAGCCCCACTGTAGAACTGAGCATAAGATATCAAGATTCCCAGGGCTGGGAGGCAGCGCAGCAGGCTAAGCACACATGGTGCAAAGTACAAGGACTGGCATAAGAATTGGTTCAAGCCTCCTCTGTCTTTCCCCCCCTCTCAATTTCTCTCTGTCTTATCCAACAGCAATAACAACAAGGGCAACAAAATGGGGGAAATGGCCTCCAGGAGCAGTGAATTCATAGTGCAGGCACTGAGCCCCAGTGATAGCCCTGGAGGCAAAATATAAAAAAATACATCAAGATTCCAATCTGTCCCCACTATTTACAAACCAAGTGACGCTAGAAGATTCTTTTATCCCTCTGCAGTTCAGGCTTCTCATCTGTAAAAATAGTACATTAGCATTAAAAGTACAATGAGTGCTTAGCACAATCTCTAATTATTATATCAGTCCAGTAACTAAAAGACACTATTAATCTAGTTTTTGTCTTCTTATTTTTTGTCAGCAGCGTTTTCACTAGGGCTCGTTGGAAAAGAGAAGAAAGGGGGAGGGAGATGCCTGCAGCCTGCTCCATTGCTCCCAAAGCTTCCCCTGCTGGTGGGGACCAGGGGATCTATCCCAGGTCCTCATACGTAACTTGTACACTTTACCAGTTGTACCACCACCTAGCTCCTAATCTGGTTTTGAATCCCAGGCCCGCTATGTATTAGTAGTGAAGGCTTAGGTAAGCTGTCAGACATTTCTGTACCTCAATTTTCTCATCTGGCAAAGGGGTTCATGAGCATAATTATATCTACCTCATAGAGATAGACCAGGAATTAAATGAGTTATTATTTTCACTTTGAATAGTGCTAGTATAGGCAGATACTGAGACGATATTAACTATTTTATTTTATTTCATTTTATTTTATTTTATTTTATTTGTCTCCAGGGTCATTGCTGGGGCTCTTTGGCTGCACTATGAATCCACTGCTCCTGGAGGCCATTTTTTCCCATTTTGTTGTCCTTGTTGTTGTTGTTGCCATTGATATTGTTGTTGGCTAGGACAGAGAGAAATCAAGAGAGGAGGGGAGACAGAGAGGGAGAGAGAAAGACACCTACAGACCTGCTTCACAGCTTGTGAAGTGACACCCCAGCATGTGGGGAGCTGAGGACTTGAACCAGAATCCTTATGTTGGTCCTTGCTTTTGTGCCACATGCATGTAACCCACTGTGCTACCGCCTGGCCCCTTATTTTATTATTTATTAAATGAATATTAGCTACTATTTGTATAAGGACCCAGAGACAGTAGAGGAAAATGGGAAGGACATTAACAAAAATAAGATCCTATTGTCAATATTCTGCAACTTCTGGTTTTATTTAACAATGTGCTTTGCATTTCTTGGAAGTATGTTCTTATAGTTACATAAAATCATGCCCTGCTTGTTTGAAATCATGCACCACTGGCTTACTGCACTGAATCATAAGAAAGCAGACCCAGCTCATTTAACTATCCCCAACTGGTGAAAAGCTGGGTTGTTCCTGATTTTCTGCTTTTATAAGCCATATCATAATGATCATCCTTATTCTCTGATTACTCCAATGAGTTTTTCTCTAGGATAGTTACTGACAAGTGGCATGAGTGGGCTATAGGGTCTGTGCATTTTGATTTTTGATGGACGCTGCTAAGTGGTTCTCCAAAGAGGCTCTCCCAACTTGCATTACCACACACAGTGCATAAGAGCACTCGTTTCCTCATCCTTCCCAACACTCAATGTTTTATCCATATTTATACATTTCTATTAGTCTTTAGGGTGAAATAAAACTCATTTTACTATACATTTTTCCACTCTCTTGTGAAACTGAGCATCTGTTCACATAAGTTAATAGTCATTTGTGTTCCTCTTCTGTGAGCTACCTGTTCACAAAGTTGATCTGATTTTCTGGTTGTTAGTCTTTCTTCTTATTGACTTACAGGGCTTGATAATTGACTGGGTGAGGAGAATTTGAAAATCAAAAGAAAAGTTATAAAATTTATACCTAATCTTCAGGCTGGGACAAACTTGGAGACCCCAGGGCCATTTGCTGCCTTGGGAGCAACAGAGGGGACAGAATCTAGATGACATTGTTGGATATGTTGCTTAGGTGTGTAAACTGAGTGGGCTGACAATGGCACACCCAGCTAGGTGCACACTGTACCATGAACAAGGACCTGGGTTTCAGCCCCTGCTCCCCACCTGCAGGGGTTCCATTTCACAAGCAGATAAAACAGGCCTGCAGGTATCTATCTATCTTTCTCCCTCTTTATCTCCACCTCCCTCTCAATTTCTCTCTGTTCTATCCAATAAAATCGGGGGAAAAATGGCCTCCAGGAACAGTGGATTCGTAGTGGTGGCACTGAGCCCCACTGATAACCCTGATGGAAATAAAAATTTTAAAGATTAAATAAATTTTAAAATTAAAAATTAAAGTGTGTAAACTGATGCCATCCACCACCACCTCCACCGTGCCCCCCCCCCCCCACACACACACACAGAAGCTTGACTTTAAGTGTGACCTTGGGCTTGCAAGGCACTCAAGCAATATCATTAGTGATCATTCACCAAGAGCCAGTAGCTTTCGAATGATTGTGTACCAGTGTCCTAGACAGCGGGAACAGAGCAGTGAACCTTGATCTTGTAACAAGAGCCAGCCATTCCAAGTAAACCACAAATTAGAGCATTTCAGATCACACTATGTGCTACAAGGGCAGTAAGACAGTGATATACAGACTGTGCTTGGGGAGCACCTTTGGCTGGGTGGTCAAAGATCTTATGAGAAGGTAGCCGTTATGCCCATGTTCAGCAGAGAAGCAATTAAAGAAGCCAGAACTCTCACCTTCTGTACCCCAAAGTTAATTTTTATCCATACTCTAATGGGGGGGAAATGATAGGGAGAAGATGACCAGAGGGCTCTGAACTCCAACTCTATCCGGACACAGAGAAAGAAGAGAAAAAAGAGAAACATTTGGATGTAGTAATAAGTGTATGTGTGACTTGGAAAGGAAGAAAAGATGGGACCACAGGAAGAAAGGGGGGGGGACCTATACAAACATAGACAGGTGGTTGTAGAAATAATAGTTAACCTATATCTGCAACCTTAAAAGAACTGCTATAGCACACATGGCACAAAGCGCAAGGACTAGCTTAAGGATCCCGGTTCGAGTCCCCGGCTCCCCATCTGCAGAGGAGTCGCTTCACAAATGGTGAAGCAGGTCTGCAAGTGTCTATCTTTCTTCCCCCTCTCTGTCTTCCCCTCATCTCTCCATTTCTCTATCCTTCTGCCCATCCTTGCACTTTGCGCTATGTGCGCTTAACCCGCTGTGCTACCACCCGATTTCTCTCTACCCTATCTAACAACGACAACAACAATAATAACTACAACAACAATAAAAAACAACAAGGGCAATAAAAGGGGAAATAAATTATTCTTTTTTAAAAATGGGATATAGGCTTTAGGTGCAGAATTAGGGGTGGGTTGAAAAGAAAAGTGGTGGGAGTCGGGCGGTAGCGCAGCGGTTAAGCGCAGGTGGCGCAAAGCACAAGGACCGGCATAAGGGTCTCGGTTCAAGCCCCCAGCTCCCCACCTGCAGGGGAGTCGCTTCATAAGCGGTGAAGCAGGTCTGCAGGTGTCTATCTTTCTCTCTCCCTGTCTCCCCCTCCTCTCTCCATTTCTCTCTGTCCTATCCAACAACAAAGCATCAATAACAACAACAATAATGACTACAACAATAAAACAACAAGGGCAAAAACAAAGGGAAAATAAATAAATAAATTTTTTAAAAAAAAGAAAAGAAAAGTGGTGGAATTTGTTATCACCAATGTGACTTAGCCCCAGGAGGTGATCTGTCATAGTATGGAGAACAAAGGCACTGTGTCAGTGATGAAGACATTGAACCAGAAGGAAGAGAAAAGAGAGAGCCCCTGAGATCCCAACCAGAATGACTTTCCCTCCAGCCAAATCTATAGCAGGAGCCATATAGAAGCAAGAAATTCATAATGTGAGAACATCATAGCAGAGGGCGGGCAGTCCAGCCCAGGTGACCATCTCTGTTGCCCCCAAGTCCTTGCTCCCTTCACCTATACCCTATTCTTCACGACCCCCACAGTAAGCAACACTGGCTATAGCAGGGAAATCATAGCAGGGGAAGGAGGTAGAGAGCCAGGTGGAAGGGCTAGTCAGGAAGAGGACTTGCTCTGAATCCTCAGGGAAGCTCCCTGGAGCTGAGGGAAGATGGACAAGGAGGAGGGGTTCCCCTCTACAAGGGACATCTACATTGTAGGTGTAAAATCTGAGTGCATCGCCACAATTCATCCATATCACCCAATCAGCAGATTCTCTGAAGTTTCTGTTTTCATAAGTCTCATCCACCTCCCCGATGATAAGAAAATTCCCACCCTTTGCCAAAATCTTCCAAATAGCCTTGCTTATCACCTATCCCACTTTCAGCAGGGCATGCCAGGTTGGAACACATTAATTTTTAAATGATCTATCTGTTAAAAACAAAATGAAAAGAAGAAGAAGAAGAAGAAGAAGAAGGAGGAGGAGGAGGAGGAGGAGGAGGAGGAGGAGAAGAAGAATGGGAAGAAAGAAGGAAGAAGGGGGGAGAA
This sequence comes from Erinaceus europaeus, assembly GCF_950295315.1. NCBI lineage: Eukaryota > Metazoa > Chordata > Mammalia > Eulipotyphla > Erinaceidae > Erinaceus > Erinaceus europaeus. The sequence continues at coordinate 68,156,584 of NC_080174.1, read as the reverse complement.
AGAGATGGAGTGAAAAGTAAAATCTTCAAAAAAAATTTTTTTCAAGTTAAACTGCAGCTCCAGTAACTATAGCCTTTAACCCTCCAAAAGCCCTATCATAGCTTTCAAGTGTCAATCCAAGTGCTGCGCCTGAATTATCTAACCTTCAGCTTTAAAAAGCCAAAGCAAAAAGGTCAAGAGGAAAACTACAGTAGCTTATAGGACATTTCTCTGCTTCGGATACTTAAAGGGTGGAAGATGTACAGAGGGGCACAGTTAAGAGAAGTCACCGTATAAAATAAAAGAACCTGGGGGCCAGGCGGTGGCACATTGGGTTAAATGCACATAGTGTGAAGCCTAGGGACCAGTGCAAGGATCCCTGTTCCAGCCCCTAGTTCCCCACCTGCGCGGGGGGGGGGGGGGGGGGGGGGTGTCACTTCACAAGCAATGGAGGAGGTCGGCAGGTGTCTATCTTTGTCTTCCCCTGCCCTCTTAATTTCTTTCTGTCCTATCCAACAGCAACAACAACAACAAAAGAAAATATGGCCTCCAGGAACAGTGGATTCGTAGTGCAGGCATTAGCCCCAGTGTTAACCCTAGAAGCAAAAAAATAAAATAAAGGAACCTCAGCTGAGCAAGTCAAGCCTTGGAAACAGCTTACGTGTGCATCCCTAATCATTTTTAGATAATTAGAAGTAATCTTGGGGGCTGGGCAGTAGCCACCGGGTTAAGCGCACATGTCGCAAAGCGCAAGGACTGGCATTAGGATCTGGGTTCGAGCCCCCAACTCCAGGTGGGTCGCTTCACAAGCAGTAAAGTAGGTCTGCAGGTGTCTTTCTATCCTCCCTCTCTGTCTTCCCCACCACTCTCTATTTCTCTCTGTCCTATCCAACAACAACAACAATAACAACAACAAGGGGGGGAAATGACCTCCAGAAGCAGTGGATTCATAGTGCAGGTACTGTGCCACAGCAATAACCCTGGAGGCAAATAAATAAATAAATAGTTGACAGAGAAAAAAAAAAAAAGAAGGAAGAGGAGGAAAGCATATCTTTTGAAAGCATAGAATTGACCCCTCACTCACATTCTTCAAACTTTTGGACATTTCCCCAATGGCTGGAACTGTATAGTACAAATGTGAATGCAATATTAGCTGAATGAAGGGTTCCTTATAGTGATTTGTAAAACTGGGTTAGGGGCTGGGCAGTAGCATACCTGGTAAAGCACACATATTACAATGTGCAAGGGTCAGAGTTCAAGCCCCCAGTCCCCACCTCCAGAAGGAAAGCTTCATGAGTGGTGAATCAGTACTACAGGTGTCTCTCTTTCTCTCTATCTCCCCCTCTATAGATTTCTATTTGTCTCTATCCAATAAATAAATAAAATATTAATACCAAATTAATTTAACCAAATTAAACAGGTCTTGCTCCTGCAGGACTTGTCAGAGCCTTTATGTTAATGTGCATTCAGTATCAATCCCCTGGACTGTAATGTGTGTCATAATCCCACGACTGACTCAACCACCATGCAGTCCTTGCTCTAGGTAGCATATCCCTCAGGACAATGGCTCCATGAGGCACATTTAGGACATAAAGTCAACCACTTAGCCCAGCACACAAAGCTTTCCAAATCCACCCACAGTCCTTATCTCCAATCTTATCTCTCTCCCTGCCCATATCTTTTCTTATATCCACACCAGCTACTCCTTTGCAAAGAACATAAAACTCTTTCCTGCCTTCCCAGCTCCTCTCACTGGAAGGAATGCTAGTCCTCCTCCTCACTTTCAATCTTCTATTCATATTTGGAGCCCTGGCTCATACACATGGCCTCTATGGACCTTCATCTGTTCTTTCCTGCAAAAGTTAACTGCTCCCTGTTCTGGACTCTATTATAGTACAGCTCGACCTGCATTAAGATTAGCCTGAGTCTCTCTGTTATTAATTGAGAGCTTCCAAAAGGCTGGGAGTGTGAGCCGACTCCGGAAATGTGTGTTGGCAATACTAATAGCTTCCATCTGTTGGCACTTCCTAAGGCCAGGCATTATTGTAAGCTCGTGACATGCATTAACACATGTACTCCTCACACCCTAGCTTGCTGGCTAAGTACTATTATTATCAATTATTATTAGCCCATCTATAAAATTGGGATTTTATAGATGAAAAAGCAATGATTCGGGAAAGTTGCCTTGCCCAAAATCACATCGCTGATGTGCAGCAGAACAGAGATTCAACCCTTATGCTCTCAAAAACTATTTTCCCACTTAGGAACAGCAGAGTTAAACCCAACTCCAGGGCTGGCTGATTCAGAAGCTGTGCCCTGTTATCAAGGACTGGGTTCTTTATCATTGCACTGTGTGTGCATCGTCAGTGAATCAGTTCTGTCTTTAGGCTAATTCCCCTCTTAGTGTCAAGACAGCAGCAACAATCCCAGGCAACACATTCAAAGGCAACAGTGTCCAGAGGAAGAAAAGGAGCATGTTCAGAAGGCTAACAGCACTATCTGTACAGGCAAATTACTTCACTTCCAATGTCTATTACAAGTGAACAAGCATTAGAGACTCCATAGTGTTCTCCACATATCTGATATTTCATCACTCCCCTTTGCCTGTCTCTTAACACTAAGGACAATTAAAAGAGGAAATAAGCAGGTATCTGAAAGGAGGAAAAGGTGAAGATCTCCAGGAAAAAGTGAAGTAAGCTCAAAGTTTCACAAAGGAAAGATCTCCAGACCCTCGAGATTCAATAGAACATCATAAATGCCAGTCATATGGACAGCAACATAAAAACTCTTCTCCACCACTGATTCACTGCCCTTTCTAAACCACACATTCCAGCCTGAGATTAAGATTTTTTTTTTCTATATGAGTCTTTCATTTTCTCAGGTTGCTTGCACCTGAATGAATGTCCTTCCCTTAAACCAACCCTTGTCTTGAAATTATTAGCCTCAGAACAGTAAGCAGTCTGAAACTCAGATTTGACATCAGTCTGACCATAAATAAGTTAGGAGTAATCAAAGATATAACAAAGAGGAATGAGTTGTCTTGAAAAAGGTTCCCTCTCCATCTTCTCTTTCACCTTGATTTTTTTTTTATTTTTTTAATATTTATTTATTTATTCCCTTTTGTTGCCCTTGTTGTTTTATTGTTGTAGTTGTTGTTCTTGATGTCATCATTGTTGGATAGGACAGAGAAATGGAGAGAGGAGGGGAGACAAATAAGGGGAGAGAAAGAGACACTTGCAGACCTGCTTTACAGCTTGTGAAGTGATCCCCCTGCAGGTGGGGAGTCGGGGGCTCAAACCTAGATTGTCATTGCGCTTTGCGCCACCTGCGCTTAACTGACTGCCCTACCGACTCCCTCACCTTGAATTTTTTTAAGATTGTGTTTGTGTGCAAGAGTGTGTGTGTGTGTGTGTGTGTGTGTATGTGTGTATGTGTGTGTTTACACTGATGAGGCCTCACACGTGTGAGATTTCACTCTTCCAAGTCACTTTTCCATTCAGAGAGAGAGAAACAAGGAGGGAGAGGTGCCACAGAACAGAGCATCTTCTGGTGGCACTGCATGTCCCACATGCTGCCAAGACTCAATTCTGAGCACATAAATGTCAAGACACATAATCTACCTGGGAGCTATCACTTCAGCCTCTCACCTTAATTTTTTTTTTTAACTAGAACACCATTCAGCTTTGGTTTATGCTGGTGCTTGGGATTGAATCTGGGACCTTTGGTGCCTCAAGAATGAAAGTCTTTTGGTAGAACCTTTATGCTGTCTCCCTAGCTCTCACCTTGAATTTGTATCTCCAACATTCCTTCACCTCTTCGTTACATAACACATACCTATTGTTTCTTTTTTTTCCTCAGAATCCTCCCTTTTTATTGTTAGTATAATAAATTATTTATTATTTATTATAATATTATTGATAATAAATTATTATAATTAATAAAATATTGATATAAATTTATTATGATTAATAAATTATTGTGATAATTGATAAATTATTCATTGATTTAATAATGATTGAAAAGAACATCGGATAAGAGGGGTACCACATAATTCCCACTACCAGAATTCTGTATCCCATCCTCTCCATTGGAATCTTTCCTATTCTTTACCCCTCTGGGAGCATGGACCCAGGATCATTATGGGGTACAGAAGGTGGAAGGTTCTGGCATCTGTAGCTGCTTCTCTATAGGACATGTTGTTGGCAGGTTGATCCATGACCCCAGCCTGTTTCTGTCTTTCCCTAATGGGGCAGGGCTCTAGAGATGTGGGGTTCCAGGACACATTGGTGAGGTCATCTGCCCAGGGAAATTAGGTTGGCATCATGGTAACATCAGCAACTTGGTGGCTTAAAAGCATAAAAATATAAAGCAAAGCAAATTGTTTAAAAATAAGGAACCTAAAGGGAAGATATAGCAGATAAGATTGGGCTCTCTGTTTTGGAAAAAGCTAGGAAGTTTGTTTGAGATATATTCCAAGGGGCCCATGACTTTACTAATCTTTGCCTGAGACTGACAGCTAGCATGCAGGTGAGCTAAAGGTATTGTCTGGGGAGATGGTGTCAGAGTTGGAAATAAGACTAGAAAGCTAGATCTGGGCAGAGAGTAGCCCCCAAATATGGGGAAAGTATATAAACACCATCAACTATAAACCCCAGTGATCTGATCTGGGGCCCATATTCAGCATAGAAGCCTATGTAACCTCTGCATCTCTATAATTCTGAGCTTATGTTCCATAGTGATAGCTGGGAACATTCTAGGCTGCACTCATCTCAGGACCCATACCTATTATTTCTTTTTTAAAAATATTTTTTATTTATTTTCCCTTTTTTGTTGCCCTTTTTTATTGTTGACTGGCTACGGAAGAAGGGCAAATGCTAGAAGATTGTTGTAGTTATTATTATTGTTGATGTTATCATTGTTGGATAGGACAGAGAGAAATGGAGAGAGGAGGGGAAGGCAAGAGGAGGAGAGAAAGATAGACACCTGCAGACCTGCTTTACCGCTTGTGAAGCGACTCCCCTGCAGATGGGTAGCCGGGGACTCAAACCGGGATCCTTAAGCTGGCCCTTGTGCTTCGCACTACATGCGCTTAACCTGCTGGGCTACCGCCCGACTCCCACCTATTATTTCTTCAGGAATGAACTTCAACCTCATTTCTTCCAGGAAGCCCTCTCTCATGACACCCCTCCCCACTGTTCATTGCCTTGTTTTGTGCTTCTGAATTTCACTGTTGTACTCACTCCTGCAATACTGTAACTACTTACTTCATTATCCATCTTTCATACTGCTCTGTAAGCTAAGAGAAGATAGAAAGTGTGAATCCCATCACTGTCCCAGTAATTTCTACAGTACCCAACATATACAAGAGACTTAAAATATCTGCCGGATACACACCTATTAAATTGTAGCCATATAAATCACTAATTAATATGAGAGGGGGAAAAATTGATTGTATGTCTAAAAAAGGGACTTTTCAAAGTTAACCCAATTACCAAATAATGTGATAATAACAGTAACTATCCATTGTCTTCTTGAACTCTAAGACAGCAGGAACCTCACATCTCCACTATAGAGCCTAAACTTCCCCCAGTCCTGGAACCCTAGGTTAGGGCCCACTTTCCCATATGCTTCTCCCAATTCTTATCAAATAATATTGCATCCGCTGATTGCAACCTAATCAACACAACAAGTGCCACTCCAGCATGCTTCACTTCAGTCTGTGTCCAGAGACTTCAGGTGTGGAACAAAAACCCTTCAGCTTCATCACTCGGCCACCAGGTTTCAGATGCCATCAGGATGCCGGCCAGGCTTCCCTGGACTGAAGACCCTACCAATGTGTCCTGGAGCTCTGCTTCCCCAGAGACCCACCCTACTAGGGAAAGAGAGAGGCAGACTGGGAGTATGGACTGGCCAGTCAACGTCCATGTTCAGGGGGGAAGCAATTACAGAAGCCAGACCTCCCACCTTCTGCAACCCACAACAACCCTGGGTCCATGCTCCCAGAGGGATAGAGAATGGGAAAGCTATTGGGGAGGAGATGGGATATGGAGATTGGGTGGCGGGAATTGTGTAGAGTTGTACCCCCCCCATCCTATGATTTTGTTAATGTCTCCTTTCTTAAATACATTTAAAATATATATATCTGCCAAAAATACATACATAAATAAATACATCTATATGATAGATAATAAATAAATACATCTATATGATAGATGTTCAAACAGAAGATGAAGGTCAGTTAACTGCAATTGTATAGCAGACAGTTGGCAGCTCAGTTACCTCATCTTCAGACTTTGAACTAAACAGTGTGCTCAAGCATATCAGCAAGTCTTTGTATGATGCTGGAGGTAGAGAGGGGGAAACGACGTCCTAAGAACATGATGAGTCATCTTCAAGAAAAATAACTCCTAAGGGACAGGGTGGTGGCACACACAGTTAAGTCCACATAGTACAAAGTGCAAAGATCTACACAAGGATCTGGGTTCTAGACCTCAGCTCCTCACCTGCAAGGGGGAGTAACTTCACAAGCAGTGAAACAGGTCTGCAGATGTCTTTCTCTCTCCCTCTCTATCTCACCTCCTCTCTCAATGTCTCTCTGTCCTGTCGAATAAAATGGAAAAAAATAGCTGCCAGGAACAGCGGATTTGTAGTGCCAGTACCAAGCCCCAGCAATAACCCTAGAGGAAAGGAAGAAAGGAGGGAAGGAAGGAAGAAGAGAAGGAAGGAAAAAGAAAAATATCTGTCTCCTTGGGTTGTTCTCCACCATGTGGAGTAAAATGCAGTCAAGAGTCATGGGGCAAAATGCAGAATCTTGAGTCACACAAACCAAGACTCAGTGATGACTGCCACTTTCTGCCCATTCTCTTGGGTAAATCTCATCATCTCTCTAGGCCTTAGTTTTCTCATCTCCAAAATGATGTTAAAAGCAATACTTTCGGGAATCAGGCGGTAGCGCAGCGGGTTAAGCGCATGTGGCGCAAAGCACAAGGACCAGTGGAAGGATTCCAGTTCAAGCCGCCGGCTCCCCACTTGCAGGGGAGTCGCTTCACAGACGGTGAAGCAAGTCCGCAGGTGTCTGTCTTTCTCTCCCCCTCTGTCTTCCCCTCCTCTCTCCATTTCTCTCTGTCCTATCTAACAATGACAACAACAGTAACTACAACAACAATAATAACTATAACAATTAAACAACAAGGGCAACAAAAGGGAAAATAAATATTAAAAAAAAATTTAAAAGAAAGAAAAAAGCAATACTTTCTCCAAAAGGTGGTTGCAAAGATTAAGTAAGACAAGTTACAAAGAGTGCAAGGCACATACTAAATTCCCTGTGAATGTTGACTCCTCTTGGATGTGTCACAGTGACAAAGCAGTGTAGAGATGGTGACTTATAACCATGTTTCTAGCCTTAGTCTCTGCAGCCTCAGAGAAACTCACTGTTGGGGGTGGCATGAAGGGCTAAGGGTGGGAGGTTCATTGGCCAGGCCTCACTACTGCCTCTCAACAAAGATAAACTCATGAAGATGGAGATGAGGTCATTGACAGTCACTGAAAAATGCAGGGTAGTGGGCAGGGTGGAAGCCAAGCTCTCTGAGTAATAGTGGCTAATTGTATATTGAGTTGGGGAAGTGTTTTAGGAGTAGAACTTTCATCAATTTTTCCTCTAGGACAGTTTTAGGAATGCCTACAGACTTAGTTTCTCATCAGAAAATCAGAAAGGATGCTGGACAAGAAGGTGGAACACTTAGATTCTCATCCCAATTCTGGTTTAGAGTTCGTTGGTTGGTTGGTTGGTTAGCTCATTGGCTGGTTGGTGGGTTTTGGGATCTAGGTTTTAGGGACTTTTTTTTTTAATTGTTTTGAATTTTTGACCAGAGGCTTGGTGCATGAGACTGAATCTGAAATCTTGTATATGTAAATCCTGGACACTACTGCTGCACTTCTCCCTGGCTCAAGTCTTGTCCCAGTTCTGCCAGCATCTTTCTTCCCAATTTTGAACATACCCCTTCCCTACTCCATCCTCTATTAGCCTTAGTGGCATCAAAAGTGCCCCTGAGTTCTGAGGCAGTTCTTACAACATGGTGGCTAGGATGGCAAGCTTTACTAGGTTTGAGTTCCAGTTCTGCCACTTAGGAACTATAGCCCTCAGCAGGTCATCAAACTGTGATAAACAAGTCTTGAGTTTGTGTTAAGTGAATTGGGGATTACCATAGTACCTACTTCACAGGACCTATCTAACTCTGTTCTCTCAGCAGCTTTCATGTGGATTAAAGGAGGCAATTATATCAAGCTTAATCAGCCCTGGCACACAAGCACTCAAAAAGTGAAAGCTAGCATGATGATTTCAAGTCAGTACTTCTCGTGGTGCTTTTGATGACAGTGAAACCTGGAGAAATCTCACACAGACCACGCATGTAACAGAGATGCATAATCCCCTCCCCAAAAGGGGGTGGAGATGGGGGGATGTCACAGTACAGAGGACAGTGAAGAGCTTTGTCCCAGGGTTTTATAGCTCCCTGCTTTATTCAGGATCAAAGTCCTTTTGAACCAGTAAACACCTTATCTTGGCCTCTGAGCTTCAGTCACATTGAGGTTGGGCATACTTTGCTGCTCAGCTGATGGTTTCTAGCCCAGCAGGGAAAGACTCCACCTCAAAAAAGGGAAGAAAAAAAAGTAAGGTTGAGGAAACTAATAAAACATACTCTAGTTTTTAGAAATGCTTTTTTAATTTTTTAAAATTATCTTTACTTATTTATTGGATAGAGACAGTCAGATATTGAGAGGGAAGACAGAGATAGAGAGGGAGAGAAATGAGGTCAGGCAGTGATGCACCTAGTTGAACACACACATTATGGTGCACAAGGACCCAGGCTCTCAAGTCCCTGGTCCCCTACTAAAGGGGGAAAGCTTCGTGAGCGGGGAAATAGGGCTGCAGGTATCTCTCTGTCTTTGTCCCTCTCTACTTCCCCTTCCCCACTCAATTTTTCTCTGTCTCTATTCAATAATAAATAAATAAAAAGAAAAGAAAGAGGGAAAGAAACAGAGAGACATCTGCAGCACTGCTTCACCACTTGCAAAGCCTTCCCCTTGCAGGGGACTAGAGCTGTAATATGTGCGCTCCATCAGGTGCACCACCACCCAGCCTTGCATTACTACTTTTTTTTTTATTTCTTTATTGGGGAATTAATGTTTTACATTCAACAGTAAATACAATAGTTTGTACATGCATAACACTTCCCAGTTTTCCATATAACAATACAACCCCCACTAGGTCCTCTGTCATCCTTCTTGGATCTATATTTCCCCCACACACACACCCCAGACTTACTTTGGTGCAATATGCCAATTCCAGTTCAGGTTCTACTTGTGTTTTCTCTTCTGATCTTGTTTTTCAACTTCTGCCTGAAAGTGAGATCATCCCATATTCATCCTTCTGTTTCTGACTTATTTCACTTAACATGAATTTTTCAAGGTCCATCCAAGATTGGCTGAAAACGGTGAAGTCACCATTTTTTATAGCTGAGTAGTATTCCATTGAGTATATATAGCACAACTTGCTCAGCCACTCATCTGTTGTTGGACACCTGGGTTGCTTCCAGGTTTTGGCTATTATAAATTGTGCTGCTAAGAACATATGTATATACAGATCTTTTTGGATGAGTGTGTTGGGTTCCTCAGGATATAACCCCAGGAGAGGAATTGCAGGATCATAGGGTAGGTCCATTTCTAGCTTTTTGAGAGTTCTCCAGACTGTTCTCCACAGAGGTTGGACCAATTTACATTTCCACTAACAGTGCAGGAGGGTTACTTTGACCCCACAACCTCTCCAGCATTTGCTGCTGTTACCTTTTCTGATGTATGACATTTTCACAGAAGTGAAGTGGTATCTCATTGTTGTCTTTATTTGCATTTCTCTGACAATCAAAGATTTGGAGCATTTTTTCATGTGTTTCTTAGCCTTTTGGATCTCTTCTATGTGAATATTCTGTCCATGTCCTCCCCCCGTTTTTGGATGGGGTTATTTGTTTTCTTGTTGTTGAGATTTGCAAGTTCTTTATATATTCTGGTTATTAGCCTCTTGTCTGATGTGCATTACTACTTTTTAAAGCTCTTTTTGAAAAGGAAAAAGAAAAACCTTTGCTCTGCCTTATGGTTAAAAAAAAAAACAAAAAAAACCTGGACTGGAGAATCAGATAGACGTGGATTTCAATCTGGGCACTCTATCACTCACTGGCCATGGCCGAGAGCAAGTTATTTCATCCCTCTAAGGTTCAGGTATCTCATCTATAAAAGCAGAATTAGAATTAGTACCTGTCTCTCAAGGTAGCTGGTGGGATTAAGGATGATGATACAGATGAAGCCCCTAGCATAATAACTAGCATGCATAAGTACTAAATAAGAGTGTGTTGTTGTTGCTACCAAGAGACTCTCACAGGGAGTTAAATGAGCACCTACACAGTTAAGACACTATGAATACTCATCAGGTAAGCACACCAGTGAGGGAGATTAGACATATGATTGACACTAGTCAAGCACAGACAAGCTAAGTAGCTATAGAAAACTCAAACATGCTTCAGAGGCGCTACCCAGTCATTTTCAGTGGTCCAGATACATAGAGCCTAGCCTCTCCCTCACCCACCCACCCACCAGCCATGCCCTTTCTCTATTTACTGGATGACAAGGCAAGATTTTTCCTTTCTCTGGATGTCAACTTTCTTGCTTACCAGAGGTGAAGACCAGACTAGAGGGTCTTTAAATGTCTAAATCCCTATCACCTAAGGATTGTGCTGAATTGCTAAGCAATTGTCATTTGCACATTCATCTGGTTGTCTAATCATGTCCCTAATTAAGTTGTTCATGGTTCTTTAATTTTGCCACCTTTGAGCCTTGTAATAAATGTGGAGGAAGAGGATGTTTTCAATTTTATTTATATTCTACCTTGGGACAAAACTTTAGGGCCAGAGCCCTCAAGTGTGCCAATTTCTGAGTATGGGGTCCCAGGAAGGTCCTTGTTCTGACTTTCCTTCAGTGATAAAATGAGAATAAAGACCACTGAAAAGGTTAAGGGTGGCCAAGATAGAAAGCATAATGGTCATGCAAACAGACTCTCATGCCTGAAGCTCCCAGGTTCCAGGTTCAATCCCCTATACCACCATAAACCAGAGCTGAGCAGTGCTCTGAAAAAATAAACAAATATTTTTTAAAAAAAAGTTTAAGAGGGTATGGGATGATTTGGAGGAGAGAAAAGAGTCCCAACAACTCCCAGCAAAGGGTCCCGGCAATTCATGCTAAAAATATCGCTGCTCTCTCCCTCCATCTTTCTCTCTGAGGGGTCTTATCTGCAGTGTAGGAGCAGATACTGTTTTCTGCTGGTTTTTTCTCCTTGAGTATTTGTTGGGCAACACCTCTAACCACCCAAAATACTGGCCCACTTGCTAGTAAAGTCAGCATCGAGGAAGAGATGAGAGAAATAGACCCTGACATTGGTACTGGGATCTCAATGCCCACCCATGATGTTTCTTTATGAGGCAAAATGCCATTTTTTGTTTAAAGGAGAAATAATAAGTGAGATTTTTTTTTTTCTCAAAGCACTTACTACCTAAAATATGATCTACCCTTTTACTACACTTATTGCTTTATCATCTCTCCTCTCTCACTAGAATGTAGCCTCCATGAGGTAACATTTTTGTCATTTTTGTCCACTGATATATTCCCTGCAATTAGCTTGGCACATAGTAGATACTCAATAAATATCTGCTGAATGAATGACTGGAAATACTTTGAAATCTATAGAATATTATCAAAGGTCTATAATAATAACTACAGATAATTACTCATAAGATTCTTCTTCTTCTCCTTCTCCTTCTCCTTCTTCTTTTTTAAATTTGCTGATTGGATCTGCCATGCAGCTAAACCTGAGACAGAGTCAAATACTCCCTTGTTTTCAGGACAATAATTTATCTTCATTTCTGAGTTTAAAAAGCAAAACATGGGGAGTCAGGCAGTAGCACAGCGGTTAAGGACACTTGGCACAAAGCACAAGGACCGGTGTAAGGATCTTGGTTTGAGCCCTCGACTCCCCACCTGCAGGGGGGTCGCTTCACAAGCGGTGAAGCAGGTCTGTAGGTGTCACTCTTTCTCTTCCCCTCTCTGTCTTCCCCTCCTCTCTCCATTTCTCTCTGTCCTATCCAACAACAATGACATCAATAACAACAATAAAAACAAGGGCAACAAAAGGGAAATCAAATATAATTTTTTTAAAAAGCAAAATATGGCCACAGGGAGCAGGATCTTTGCATTTGGAGGTTCTGCCGTCACACAGCCTGGCAGGCTCCTATCCTTGACTCTGTTCTCATTCCTCATGATCTCCCTCTATGAACCCTCCCCCAGGGTCCTAGTACCTTTCTCTGTGCAAAAATATCCCAGATTCATTTCTCTAACTCTGACTTGTAGAGCCAGATGAACAATGCAAAGCAAAAATATGGGGTCCCTTGTTCAAAACTTCATCGTGAATTTCAAGTCACTAACAGAAGAGCATTAAGCCAAGCAAAGAACTCAGGTAAAAGTAGGCAACTGCCAAGGGCCCCCACTCACAAAGCCAGACTTGACTACAGACACAGAACACCCAAGTTTTAACTGATCATCATTCTCCCATTACAGCATGCCCCTCCTTCTAAGTTTATTGCAAATTATCATTCCTTTGTCCACCAAGTCACTCAAACTAGAGGGCAACACTTGATCCCATCTTCATCATAGAAGCCAATTAATTCTACATCCCAGGTGCCTTTGCTACCTATCTGCATCTTTTCCTTTAGCCTAACCCAGGTGAAGGTCCTTCCTGCTTCAGCCTCCTAACCATACTCAGCCACCTACCTCACTCCAAGTTATTCTATTGATTATTCTTAATATTAAGTTCAAATTCTTTAGTATGTTAGATGAAGCCCCAGTGATGCAGCTTCTGCTTTCTTCTCCAGTCTTATATGGCAATCCCCTGCAAAATGTTAACTCTGCTCTGTAAGTGTTAGAGAGAATGTGGAGGGAGAGGAACTCTACTACACTGCTGATTGGAATGCAAGTTGGTGCAGCCATTATGGAGAACAATACGGAGAATGCTGAAGCAAATACAAATGAAAATATCTGATGATCCAGCAATTCCACTCCTAGGCATTTACCCAAAAGATATAACACTGATCAATGCAACGACTGCCACCTCAACATGCTTCAGCTCAGAGTGTGTCCAGAGACTTCAGGTGTGGAACGACAACCCTTCAGCTTCATTATTCAGGTGAGACCTTTCCTTTCATAGTATTTTCTAATTCCATCCCAGGTGGTTCACTTCCTAACAAAGTCCCAAAACCTAGATATAGACCAGGTTCCGTGAGATAGAACATATGTTCACACGTATCCATAAACTAGTGCAAAATATATACCTGAAAGCAGAAGTACACCACAGTTTGCAGTGAGTACCCCCCCCAACACTTCCTCTCCACTATTCCAACCTTTAGGTCCATGATTGTTCTACAATTTGTTTGGCTTTGTATGTTAACTCTCTTTTCAGCCACTAGGTTCCAGATGCCACCAGGATGCTGGCCAGGCTTCCCTGGACTGAAGACCCCACCAATGTGTCCTGGATCTCAGCTTCCCCAGAGACCCACCCTACTAGGGAAAGAGAGAGGCAGACTGGGAGTATGGACTGACCAGTCAACGTCCATGTTCAGCGGGGAAGCAATTACAGAAGCCAGACCTTCCACCTCCTGCAACCCACAACGACCCTGGGTCCATGCTCCCAGAGCGACAGAGAATGGGAAAGCTATTGGGGAGGAGATGGGATATGGAGATTGGGTGGTAGGAATTGTGTGGAGTTGTACCCTTACTATCCTATGGTTTTGTTAATGTCTCCTTTCTTAAATAAAAAATAAAAATAAAAGATACAACACTGATTCGAAGGGATATATGCACTCCAATGTTCATGGCAGCTTTATTCACAATAGCAAAAACTTGGAAACAACCAAAATGCCCTTTGACAAATGACTAGATTAAAAAAAAAAAAAAAAAGGCATGGGACACGTATTCAATGAAGTATTACTCAGCAATAAAAAAGGTGATAGTGTGTCCTTTGGGATAAAGTGGATAGAACTGGAGAAAATTATGCTTAGTGAAGCAAGTAAAGAGGTGAAGGACAACTACAGAATGGTTTCACTCATATGCAGAATATTGAGAACTGAAAATACAAATGTGAAAAACAAAAAGTCAACCTATATCTAAGACTGTGGGAGAACTATAGTGGTTATCTATGGGGGTGGGGGTGGGGATGGGGACACAGACATTTGGTGATGAGACAGATGAGAAAAAAAAAGACTATACTGTAAGCCTTTAGCCCCTCAATAATAATAAATAATAAGTAAAAAAAAAAAAAAAGTAAAAGAGGAGGAGGAAGAAGAAAAAAAAGAAGAAAAATGTTAACTCTTCTCCTCATGCCATTCTTTGTGATTTGAAATGCCATCCTCCTTACCTATACCCTTTCTTCTTCATCAAGCTTCTTCCTAGAAAGAATTCTTTTCACCACCAGAGATCCAGGCAAGTCAGTCCCATGAGCAGCCTCAGCTCTTGTTCTATCTCCTCACAGCAGCATTCATGAAATGGTATCATTCCTGTTTGCTGGGATAACCACAATAATGAATGGCAGGTTATCAAGGAAGTTTCTCTGCTCCCTACTGTATTCTGGAACTGGCATGGTGCCTGACTGCTTAATTAAGCCTTGGTAGCTCTAACCAGGGCAGGTTCTATGAAGGGAAAATGAGAGTGCTTATCTTTCAGTGAATGGACTAAAAATCAGTAAACAAGCTTCTACACAGTTTCTAAGTAGCACTAAAAATGATGAGAGACACCAAGCACACAAATTCACAGAGATGTCATGTACCCTTATGTCCTAAAAGAGACACAAGTACATATTTAACTCAGGAGTAGGGTGGGAAGTGTTTCAGGAACATTTATCCATTAACAGTTTTCTTCTCTGAGATCAAGCCCCCACCCACCTGACTTCCATCTGTGCCTTTGGGGCAGGGTGACTGGGACCATTTGGGGGAGCACTGCACAGAGTTCATGCACCCTGAGGGTAGACTAAGCCACACACTCGACTATCTCTTGTGCTAAATTTCCATTTTGTAGAAGTAGGGAGGGAAACAGGTCCCTGGTAGAAAAGCAGACATTTGTATACCCTATGACTTCATTTTTCTGGTAGCCTGATCATTTAAAACCTTGAAAAAGAACAGGATGTCTTCTCTTTGCCCACATACCTAATTATCAAGAATACTGAAACTGTTTATATCATTTTAGGGGAATAAGATAAGAAAACATCTTAAGAGGAAACATGACCAATACTTTAAGAGATAGACATCATATGCGGGAAAACATTCTGAATAGGATCAATATAAACAGGGTTCATTGTATTTTAAATAGCAAGATTTAAGTAGGCTTTTATTCATAACAGCGATGGACAGTCCTTTACATTATGCAGAAGCATCAGGGGGACAAAAGAAAAGGAGCAAGTGACGGCCCAAAAACCTATCTGCAGGATCCTCAATGAGGCAAATCTTAATGTTTTTTTTTTTTTAGAAAGCCAAATAAATTATAAGTAGAAACAATTAGGTGATGACAATTCCTCTGCCGTGTGTGTGTGTGTGTGTGTGTGTGTGTGTGTGTGTTTATTTACGGTCTCTGTTTTCCTATTTATGTTGGAGCTACAAGTTGTCAGAGTTCTCTGGTTCCATGTGGGCTGGTTTGAAACTGAACTTTAATTTAGGATAAAAATACTCAGAAAAAAAAAAAAAGGAGTAAATCCTTGGTCTAGATAGAACTGTAACCCACACTTAAGACTATGCAGCTAGTTAGAAATTTTAACCAGGAAACCACCAGGGAACAAACAGTTCATCCTGAGAGTTGCTATTCTGTATTGTCAAGGAATTCTTCTCAAGGTCTAAAGATGCAAATTTGGTTGAAGGAGCTCCTGTTCTAAGTGTCATCTAAAGGCAGTCTCAAGAACATGTTGATTTCTTTAGGGAAAAAAGGGGGGTGATTGTGCTTCAGTTTGGACTTTTTTGAGTCCAAGTTTACCAAGTAATTCTCGGCACCATTTCACAGGGCTTCTGGTTAAAGACTGCATTTTGATTTTAATGGAAAGATAAGTTAAATCTACAACCCTGACAAGCTCCTACTTCCTTTCCTGCTCTGCCCAGAGAAGAAACTCGAAGACCCGAGTCTCAGGAAGTAGTCGACATACGTGGGTATTTCTAATTTACGGAAAGAAAACTCTCCAGTTAAAAAACAGGCTAGCTAGTAATCTATTTAAAACCACGGCTTACATGATAAATGAAACAGAATAAATGTATACAGTGAGTGAGTCTCCCCGGGAACATGGGGGGACCTGAGCGCTTCTGCTGACAGCGACTTTCCCGTCAGTGGCCTGTCTCTCTTGGAGGCAGCTGTCAATCACAGGCCAGCACACGCTCCCAGGGGAGTTCATTGTGCCCGCAGACAGTTGTGGAATAACTGCTCCTAGGCGTCGGAGCAGCAGATGGAGTGTATCTGTCAATCATTGTCACTAATTATTAACTTCTGTCACTCAGAGCAAGGCAACATCTCGGCGCCTGATCCGTTGTGATTTGATCTGCCACGCCACCTCGGAGACAGACAGAGCAGCCCTCCATTCTGGTCACACTCCCAACACTTTGCTGGGTCAGCTGCGGTGACTCAGTGTAGGCGCACCCCGCCCACCCCCACCGCCCCCCACACACACTCACACTTGCTGCCTCGTACACGTGGGTGTGCCGGCGGCCAGCTTGCTTCCCAAGGTGCAGCCACCGAGAGGGGTCTCCTCCAGGAGCTCAGGTCGGGGAGTCTCTCCTCATTAATTATTGAGGAAGGACAGTTTTATCTTGGCCGTTGGCAGAACCAGGGACAAAGTATAAGAGAAGACCAATTTGGAGGGTTTTCTACTCTTCATACCACCTTGGGACCAGCGATTATCAGTCAAGTTCACATTGATTATATTTCTATGATCTTTTCTCAACCCTCTGATTTTGGAACTGGAGATGTCAGCCTGAATAAGTGATTAAGGCATTTGTAGCAGGTTTTGCAAACAGGAGCTGCAACCTAAGGGGATGTTTGCTACCCTGGGCTCAGAGAGCCTCTTCCTGACAAGGCTGGCAAGCAGGCTTGGAAATCTTCAAGGCCAACTTACCCTCAAAGTGGAACATGACATGCCCAAGGTCACATAGCCCACTGCTCTGGCACCCCCCCGCCCCCCCCCCCACACACACACACCAGATCTTTCACAGGAGGTTGGGAGCTCCTGGATGCTATGCCAACTGCCATCCTAATCAGCTTGGTGGTGACTGTGCACATGATTTGTGCTCTGGAATGACACTGTTTGGTGACCTTGCATACATCAGTTTACCACTTTGATCCATGATCTCCTCGAATGCAAAACAAGGGTAATTCTGCACCTTCCTCAAAGTCATGCTGCAAGAGTGAAATGAGAATGTTCCACGATAAAACACCTAGCACAACACCTACCTGGAACATTTGAAGCACTCAATAAAAACAATGGCAACCACCGTCCATACTAGACCAGTGCAGGGGGGTTGGTCTTATCTCAAAAAGTAAAAAACTGGGTTTTAACAACCATTGGGAATTCTCATCAATTATTATTTTTTAAATGCAAGTGATAAGACTGGCTTTAGCCGAGATATGAGTCTAACAAACTCAGTTCTATCTCCCATAACTAGGTCCTTAGGGGCTCACTTTGGTGGATTAACAAGGACTTGTGGTAAGCATATCAATATCAATCGTTTGTGTGTAGATAGTAATATACTTGCTGGATCTCTTTAAAACCAGCTGTCCTCTTAGGTAACTAAAGTATTCCCTGTCACGTGTGTTGCCATTCCTGTTTGTTTCTTGCAAACCCTTTCTTGATGTGAGGTGCTCTGGGGAGTTCCAGTCCGATCTTGATTAGAAACAAAATCAGATTCAAAATTCTAAAATTACAAGATCTGACTGCATTTGCAAAGGCCCCCAACTGCTTCCAGCACCAGCCAGAGATACTACAGAGATACCAACCAAGATAAAATGCTGTTACTTTCCCCAAACTCCACAGATCCCTACAAACCCACTGTACCAATTATAAGGAAAGCAAGCTATCCCAAAACTGACTGGCATAAAGCATTCATCTATTGTGCTCACTGGGTTCTGTGGGTCAGAAATTCAGAGAATATTGCAGAGATGGCTTCTTGTTTTTCATCATCGTTGGATCCCCACCAAGATTCTGGACTTGTTAGAGTTCCTCAGGCATCCCTGCCCTTTTGTTTTTCCAGGTGGTCTCTTCACAGGAGCTCAAGGTAGTGAGGTTGCTTATTTACCAGTCCAGGGCTCTGATAGGGACATGGAGTAGAGATGGAGGGGAGAGGCAAGCAAAAAAGAAGTAGAGAGGCAAAGGAATGGGCCACCCATCACCTTCTATGACCTAACCACCAAAGTTATGCAGCTTTGACAAAGGTCAGTGCCATTAGGAAGGTTCATCCAGTTGCAAACTTGCCCTGTAAAAAGAATGTGAGTAGAGGGTTTATCAGTGAGCTCATTTGTGGGAATGACCATCCAGCACCCTCCACCAACATACTCCTGGAGTCCAGAACCAGGCTGACACCATCTCCAGGGAAAACTCACAGCTCCAGCTCTGAGAAAGCATGAGCAAGATGGGGTCTCGAGGTCACACACTGAAAGTCACACAGAGATCACTTTGAAACTGAGTGGGAAGTGGTCTTGCAGCTCTTACCTTGACAACATGCTCAGCCTCCACACGGTGGGCTCAATTATAGGCATTGTCTTCATCTAACCTTGACTCTGCCAGTTCCTTAGGATGAGTGATGCCCTTGAATGCCAGGAGCATACCATTCTCCTCCTGTCTCTGGGCCTTGGCATATACCATTCCCTGTTTCAAGAGTCCTCAGGACCATTGTGTTATGATCACGTGGCAGGGTTCCACTTCACGCCAGGCTGGGACTGACAGCAGCCTTGCTCTAGAAGAGCCCAGGTTTATATATTCTTTCCTCTTTGGGTTTTTGATAGGTTCCTTCCTGCTCTCTGCCAACACACAAGAAGATCTGGCAGCTAAACAACCTAAAGTTCTGAAGACTCCAGCTTTATGCCCCAAATACATTAATACCTTGCAGTCCTGGTAACCAGACCCAGGGCCACATGCAGCAACTATCCAGTAGAACTTTCTGTGGTGATGGGAATGCTCTATCCAGATGAGTAGCTATTAGCCCCACATGGTTATCAAGCAATTAAAATATGATTAGTACAACTAAGGGACTAAATTTTAATTTTATTTAATTAACTTGAACTTAAATTTAAATAGCCACATGTGGTTTAGTTGCTACCATCTTGGACAGCACAAATTCCATTCTCAGGCCTCAGAGTGATTCTAAGTCCTAAGGTAGAAAAGCAAATAGAGGTTCAAGGACAGCCCTCTGGAAGTCAGGCTCATTTCTGTGCCTGCAGCCGCTATGGGTCCTGACTAGCTGGGGGTATCCCTTAAGGAGAGGAAAGAAGAAATGGCAAAAGGTGAGCTCAGAACTCAGATTGCTCCATTCAAGTCAGTCTTTTCTGAAAAATTATATTCAGGCTGCTTCTTTTGCTAAATATTAGAAGGCAGGAAGCTGGAATCCAGCATCACAAAACTAACAGGCTTCTGCCCTGAGCATCCTCTCATCACCCTGGCACCTGCTCAGAAAGCACAAAACATCCTGGGCCAAATGTTTGCAGTTTAATTCTGAGAGCCCTGAATGCCAGAGTTACCCTGCAGGCAGTAAAAGGGGTGAGTGGGGGATGGGGGAGTTTTCTACAGAAGGAATCTCAAACACCTGACGGCCATCAGCTTAATCTGGGGCTGACAGGGACTTCAAGCAGAACTAATGGCTCAGTTATAGACCTCATTAGCCGGGCGGGATTTTAGCCTTTTCCTCCCAGTGATTGTGGTTTTTCCCCTCTCTACTATTGAACAGAAGGGATTTTTTTTTTTAACGATGTTAAATTATTTTTGCCATTTCTGAGAAAGAGAAAACATCAATTTAAAAAAAAAGTGGGAGAAGGTTCAAATGAATTTCTTCATCATTTGTGCTGATCATTTAAGATAGACTTTTCCCCCCTATGGGGATACTGCAGAGACTAACAATACTTCCAGGGCATTTGATAAAAGAAAATGGTTCTCTCTCCATGGTGATTAAGGCTGCCATCTCCAACTCCTTTCCTGCAATTCTTCAGTCTCTAGCTTGGTGAGGCCTCCTCTGCTCCACAGTTGACTCGAATTTGGGGTGTTGAGTGAAGGAGGTCATAAGTGAAACCATCTATGCCATGTTCATTGGAGACAGCACATGCCCTTTATATAGTACAAAGGCATTTTGTTCCTCATACAGACCTTTCTGGGAAAAGCCTGGATCTTCTTCCTTCTGATGAATTTCTTCCTAGAAAATAGGGACATGAATTCTCTGACACCAAGCCTCCCACCTATCCCTACCTTACTCCATAGCCAGAAGCTTCCAGCATGGCTAGCTCTAGATGTGCTATCATAACCTCTGACAACTCGAATTGCTAACAATATCTCCACTGGATAAACTTTTAGAAAATATTACCATCAATTCAATTGCATTAACACATTTGAACCTCTAAGTTCAACACAGGAGAAAACACAATACTTCTCTATTACATCAAGTGTCTGGTCAGATATATATCACATGGAACTGAAACCAGAGGCATTGGGGGGAGGACTGTTTATCCCAACTTAGCAAAAGGAATTATCTGACAGTTGGAAATGAAAAACTACTAATAAACATTACAGTTTATTGAAAAGTTTAAACAATAAGATTAAGGAAACTTCTGCAATATTAAGAAATGTATATTATCCTACTTTACCTTGCTTGGGGAATTCCTCAAGGATTTATTATTCTGTTATACCACCAAAAAGCCTGTGTTATGTTAAGGGATTCTGCCTTCCTGCCTGCATTCCGCATGAATCTAAAATTAAGAGGCAATCTTTCTTCAGCACATTGTACTTCCCTAAATTAGGTTTGGTTTCCAGAGCTGAATTTGGAATTCAGTGGAGTTTTTCTCTCCAGGTACCACTGGCCCCTAATAATAAATGCTCTGGAGGAAAGAATCACCTTTTGTCTCTTGCTTTTGTTTGAAATGCATGCACAGCAGGTTGGCAAGAATGCTGGCATGGAACACCCACCCCAGGCCAGGGAACCAGACTACAAACCAGTAGAGAAGCCAAGAGTTACTGAAGAAATAGTTTGGTCTTTGGTCACCCAGGAATAAATAGGTGATGGACTGAGTGTTTCAAGCTTCTAGAAAGCAGTGACAAAAATCCTCATAGGCTATGGATTAAAAGTATTTGGCCCATAGTGAAGTTCTACTTCCTGGGTTGCTTTGTTCCCTGCTTTCACTGATGATCTTTCAGTGAGTCTCCACTTGGCCCCATTAGCAGACTCTGCAAAAATGAAGGATTTCAGGAGAAGCCAGCTAACACTGTGATCATTAGGATCTAAAAAACATCAAATGGGAAGAGAACCAACAACCTCTGATGGTTTAGATTCCTCCACTGTAAATGGGTTATTTAACATTGTAACCCAGATGTAACCCCACCTAAGTCCCCACATAGGGACTTTTCAAGCATTTCTAAGATGTGAATTGAAGAGCTAGACTGATAGACCTGTGGTCTAGAGTCTGTTCCTCCAAGATGCCACTGTTCTGCCCCTACATCACCCAAGGTGCAAGGTTCAGCCTCTTGAACAATACCAACTGGAAAGTCACTCATAGTGAACATCTGATGAGTTCTAGCAGAATTAATGAAGCTTTGGAGTGACCTGGAGAGAAAAGAAAGAGGAAAAGCCCATATCAGATGATACAGAGCCTGTTGCTGTCCCCTCCTTCAGTCCATCATCCCACTTCCTCTACTTCTTCTTTCTACTCAGCACCCATGTATTTGAATTATTTCTGCAAAAAAAGTCCTCTGAGTCACCCTCCTGCGAAGACCAACTGCAGAGATTATGGCAAATGATGCAATCAGATCTCCCTCATATTCAGTTCCTGGGATAGTCTTTGGCTGGTATTTGTACCTCACTCTTCTCCACACTGCTAACTAACACCTGCAGAAAAGGAATCTATAATCACAGTGGTGTCCATGCCAGCTCAGCCTAAACAACAGGGCGTTTAGATTCAAATGGAGAGAATCCACGTGGAGGGCCAGGACACAGAGATGTGCATTATTCTCTTAACTATGGGTACTCTTTGGGTAGGCACTAGAAAAATATCTGTGGTTCCAAGTCTCAGTTTATACCCATTAAAGAATGGGCGTGATTCTATGTCCATATTGGCACTCGTTAACTCTTACTGGTGCCAGCAACTTTTATAATCTGAAATTCCCAATCAAAACTACTTTTGTTTCAGGAATGCTTTATTTCAACAGCCTGCTACTGTAGCTGTTTCACTGACCCCTACCCTTGACATCCAATTAGCTAAAGATCCATTGTTCTCTTGAACATCCTCCCCTCCATCAGTTGGAAGTGTGAGGGCAGAGCTTGGCTCCTGCAGGTTAGCTCATTTAGGACTTGCTTTCATCCACTATGTTCATGTATGTTGGAAATGTCCCCAAATGCATTTTAATCTCCATCTGCTATTATAGGGAAATTTTCCCAATTTTTTTTTTATTATTACATCTTGTAGTTCTAGAATGTAATGCTTAACAATCAGACCTCAAGATAGGCTTGTACTTCAGGCTCCACATATTTTCTCTCCTAGAAATTTATGCATTATAAATTACTAGATGATCACCCAGAAATGCAATGGTTTGCCCAATATTCAAGAGCACTATTCTTTTTTTTTTTTTTTTTAGCAGAACAGTCAAACAACAGATCAACCCTGACTTCCTCAGGCCCCAGGAAGCTGTGTTTCCAATCCAAGGAAGTTCATTTTGCCAAATTGGACAGACCACGTAGCTATTAGGTTGTCGGAAAAGCCATGACATATTTTTCTGTCTTTCTATGCAAAAATGTGTCATGACTTTTCTGACAACCCAATAATTTACAAAATTCAGTACATCAGTGAGGCCAAATATAATATAAACCACTCAAGTTCATGGCAATATTCATTCATAGTGACATCTGTGCCTGGTCCTAGAGCCACAGCCACCTCATAACCCAAACTCTCTAATGTGGAAACCTCAAGCCCAAGCATACCCTGTGCTTTGTGGGAAAGGTGGGGGTGAACTATAAAGAAAGACATATGCTAAACACAATGTTTGTCTTACTGAACCTTGGGGAAAATCCTCCCTGCCTCACAGAATCTCTGGGTACAAAGAAGCAATATTTCATGCCATTTATCCCATCTGCTCTTGACAACTTACCCTGAGGAAGATATTATCATGCTCCCTTTCATAGGTGGGGAGACTGAGGTTCAGAAAAGCAAATACTTGCCAAAGCTCACACTATTGGGAAGTTGAAGAGGTGAGGACTCACACTCAAGCCTGTCTACCTGTAAAATTCTTCCTAACAGTTATTCATAGTCCAACCTACCACTACCCCACTCCCCACACCTGACCCCTATCATCCATTGCCTGAATCCCAGTGCAGCAACCATGTCTAGTGACCATCAACTTCTGTTCAAACACCTACAGGAATAGGGGATCAGTCCCTTGTGAAGCATCCTTTGTCACTTTCCTCATCAGCACACCACCACTGCTTGCCTTTCCATCGTGAAGAATTCTTGCACCTCTTCTGAGGTAGGATGATAAGAGTTTGAAAGCCTCAGAACAAGCTTCTGGAAAAAAAAAAAAAAAAAAAGAGGGCCTGGGTGGTGGTGTACCTAGTTGAGTGCACCTGTTAGAATGTACACAGAGTTGGGGTGATAGCACAATTGTTATGCAAAAAAAGTTTCCTATGGCTCTGAGGTCCCAGGTTCAGTCCCCAACACCACCATAAACCACAGCTGAGCAGGACTCTCATCTTCTTCACTCACTGTCTATTTGTACCTCTCTCATTAAATAATAAAATACTTTTTAAAAAAGAATGTACATTAACCTGGATTGAAGCCTTCACAGGGGAAAGCCTAACAAGTGGTAAAAACAGTGCTACAAATGTCTCTTGCCCTCCCTTGATTTCTTTGTCCCTATTCAATTATTATTTTTATCATCATCATCATCATCATCATTTTACCAGAGCACTGCTTAGTTTTGGTGTGTAGTGGTGCAGGGAATTGAAGCTGGGATCTCAGAGCCTCAGGCATGAGAGTATGATTGCATAACCAGTATACTACCTCCTCTGCCTTAATTTTTTAAAAGCAGTCATTTTAACAAAATAAAAGTGGAATCATTCAAAACAATACCCCTCCAAAAATAATAAGACAGCAACATTTCATGAAATATAGTCATAAAAAACAAAATGCAATGTGTCTCATCTTATTCATAAATAGTAAATAATAATTTGCATGGATTATTAGCCACCAGAATCCTAACACATATTAGAAGACTAGCATATGGGGCCAGGTGGTGGTGCACCTGGCTAAGCACATACATTACAGCACACAAGGATTCAGGTTCAAGCCCCTGGTCCCCACCTGCTGGGAAAAAACTTCACAAGTAGTAAAGCAGAGAAGCAGGTGTCTCCCTGTCTCTTCCCCTCTCTATCTCTCCCTCTCCTCTCAATTTCTCTCTGACTCTGTCCAATAATAAATAAATAAATATAAAGGAATTTTTAAAAAGAATATATACAAAGAAGAAGACTAGCATATCTCACCCTCTCTGAAACACCCATCAACTTCAACTCTTTAAATGGTAGGGGTGGGTGATGGAGATAATATCACTCTCAGAACCAAATCTCCGTGATTTAATAGATCAATGTTTCATTAACATGATTCAATAATTATTTATACAAAGTAAGCATCAAAACAAAACCCAGACAACAAGAGCTGGAGAAAGAGCACAGCATTTAAACAGCAGATTTTGGGAACTAGAGGTCCCAAATTTAGTCCCCAGCACCACCATAAACCAAAATTAAGCAGTACTCTGGTAGAAGGGAGGGAGGGAAAATTAAATTTTAAAACTCCTGGGTTGGGGCCAGGCAGTAAGTAGCACAGCAGGTTAAGCATACATGGCGTGAAGCCATGTATGACCTGCATAAAAATTCCGGTTCGAGCCCCTGGCTCTCCACCTCCCCTCTCTGTCTTCCCCTCCTCTCTCCATTTCTCTCTGTCCTATCCAACAACAATGACAGCAATAACAACAACGACAATAATAACTACAACAATGATAAACAAAAGAGCAACAAAAGCCTCCAGGAGCAGTGGATTAGTGCAGGCTCCAAGCCCCAGCAATGACCCTGGAGGCAAAAAAAAAAACAAAACCAGGGTGGAGGGTAAATAGCACAATGGTTATGCAAAAAGATTCTCTTGCCTGAGGCTCCAAAGTCCCAGGTTTAGACCCTCGATCCACCATAAGCCAGAGCTGAACAATGCTCTGGTTAAAAAAAATAAATCTGTCCTATCCAACAACTACGACAACAATAATAACTACAAAAATAAAACAACAAGGGCAACAAAAGGGAATAAATAAATAAATAAATATATATATATAATAAATAAATAAAATAAATAAATAAAATAATAAAATCCAGACAACAGTGAGTGTTGACAAGGATTCAGAACTTTCATGCATTGTTGGTGGGCATACAAAATACTTCAAGAAAGAAAGGCTAATTCTTTCCTACTAAGGCAAACCAGCTCTGCAACCCAGCAATTCTATTCCTAGGACTTTTCCCAAGAGAATGAAGGTAGGTGTTCCTAAAATACTTATACACAAAAGTCCATATCCACTTTATTTATATTGGTTCCAAACTGGAAAGGGTCTATATATCCATCAACAGGGCTACAGTAAAACAAATGGATATATTCATATTATGAATGTCTTAGTCAGCTCAGGCTGCTATGACAACATACCACAGACTACAGACTTAAATAATCAAAATTTATTATCTCAGAATTCTGGAAGCTGGGAAGTCTGTGAAAGTACTGTCATGATTAGGTTCTAGCAAGAGCTCTCTCACTGGGTTGTAGATGGCTACTTTTCATGCGTCTTCACATATAGAAGAGAACAAGATAACTGTTGTCTCTTCTTTTTTATTATTATTATTTTATTTAATGAGAGACAGAGACCAGAGTACTACTCAGTTCTGGGTGATGGTGGTGCTCAGAACCTCAGGTATGAAATTCTCTTTTTTGTTTTTGTTTTCCCAACAGGGTTATCACTAGGACTGGGTGCCAACACTATGAACCCACCACTCCCAGTAGCCAATCTCTCCTCCCCCCCTTCTTTTTTTCTCCCTTTCTTTCTATTTTATTGGATAAGACAGAGAGGAAGAGATAGACACCTGCAGACCTGCTTCACCGCTCCTGAAGCATCCCCTCTTCAGGTGGGGTCAGGGGCTCAAACACAAGTCTTTGCACATGGTAATTAATATGTGCACTTAACTGGGTGTGCCACTGTCCAGCCCCCTGGGTATGAAAGTCTTTTGCATAACCATTCTGCTTCTCCTCACCTTTAAGGAAATCAAAACGGGAAAGAGTACAACAGACTTTCTAGAATAAGAGTAGCATTTTATAATCCTGATAAGAGTTCAAGTTGGTCTAATGTATGAACTTGTCAAAAAACAGTAGAATGTTATGCTTAAGATTTGTGCATTAGTGGCCAGGGTAAAATGCATTCTTCGCATGCATTAAACCCTGGGTTCAGGGATCCTAGACCGGGTCCTTGCGCTTTGTACTACATGCGCTTAACCCGCTGTACTACCGCCCAACTCCCAGAATACTCGCTTTTAAGAACTATATTGTAAGGGTTTGGGTGGTAGCACACCTGGTTGAGCACATGTGTTACAACACACAAGGACCCAGGTTCAAGCACCTGGTCCCCACCTGCAGGAGGGAAAGTTTGCAGGTCGTGAAACAGTGTTGTCGGTGTCTCTCTCCCTCTATGACTCCCTTCCCTCTCGACTTCTGGGTGTCTCTATCAAATAAAGATAATTTTTAAATTAAAAAAATAAATACATAAAGTAAAAAAAAAAAAAACCTGGGTTCAATCCTTAGCTGTGTTCTAGGTCTCTGTCCCTGCTACTTTGTCTCTCTCATAAATAAATCTTTTATTTGTGCATTGAACTGTATGAAAATTTTAACTCAAAAGAAAAAAAGAATCATAAACAAATATTGAAATGCATACTAAAAATTTTGGAGGTCAAGTGTACTCATGTCCTCAATTCACTTTTGAATTTGCATCAAAAAATAAGATGAATTGATGATGACTGAAAGGAAGGACAGATGAGCAGATATATCATTGAACAAGTACAGTACAAAGTTACAACTAAGTGCTGGGCATGTATTCTTCCTAGGTATCCTTTCAGCTTATCTATATGTTTGAACATTTTCATAATAAAATGTCAGAGAGGAAGACAATTTCATATTTAACAGTAAAATAGCAGAAGCATTTCCGTTAAATTCAGAAATAAGTCAAGGATACCTACAGTTACAAATACTATTTAAAGTCTTTCTACAAGTTCTGGCAAGGTGGTAAACATAAATGCCTTCATGTATCGTACAAGTAATGCCAAAATGTAAAGAAGGAGACCAGCAGCTGAGTCACCCTGTACAGCACACATGGTACTAAGCACAAGCACCCAGGTACAAGTTCCAGATGGTCGTGCCTGCAGCAGGGATGATTCATGAGTGGTGGACAATACGATGGTGTCTCCCTTTCTCTTTCCCTTTCTATCTCTCTATCTCCTATCCTTTATCGAGAAGAAAGAAAAAAAAAAAAGCCACCAAGAACAGTCATGCAAGCAATGAGCCCCAGTTATAATTCCAGTGGCAAAATATGTTTAAAAAGTAAAGAGTATTTGATTTTTTAAAATGGAGACCAGGGGTCAGGCAGTGGCGAGTCTGGCAGAAAGCACATGTTACCATGCATGCAAGAATCAGGTTCAAGTCCCCAGTCCCCACCTGCAGGGGGGACTTAACAAGCAGTGGAGCAGTGCCCTATCTATCTATCTATCTATTCCCTATTTCTGTATTTATTAAAAAAGAAAGAGAAGAAGAAGGTAGGAAGGAAGAAGGAAAGGAAAGCAGGTAGATAGGTAGGTAAGAGAAGGAAGAGGAGGGGGCCAAGTGGCAGCACACTTGGTTAAGAGCACACATTACAGTGCTCAAGGACCCAGGTTCAAGTCACTGTTCCCCACCTGCAGGGGGAAAGAAAGCTTCACAAGCAGTGAAACAGGGCTGCAGGTGTCTCTCTGTCTCTCTCCTCTCTATCATGCCCTTCCCTATTAATTTCTGGCTATCTCTATCCAATAAATAAAGATACTTTTTTAAAAAATTAAAAAAGAAAAAAAGAATTTTTTTTTTTAAAAAAAAGGGAATAAGAAACAAAGAAATAAAAATACAGACTGAAATTAAAAAAAGAAAGAAAAAGATAGACTCGGAGTAGTGGAGTCATGGTATGGGCACCAAGCCTCAGAAATAACCCTGTTGTAAAATAAATACATAAATAAATAATAATGATTAACAATGTTAATAATGATAATAATAATATAATAATAACAGAGAGCAGTATCTGGATGACACATGAAGGCGTCTGCCCTATCTCAGGACAGACGCTCATGGGCTTGATTGCATTTTCTCCTGCAGGTCTACTAGTTTAGTCTTGCCTAGTCACCAAAATGAAGCTAGAATTCCAGCTTTGACAAGAGTGTAAAACATTGTTTTGTAAGACTGTTTTTGTAATAATAACAAAACATACACCTGGCCCTTGAGTAGTTACTTTTAAACTTTGACACTGGTAAAAAGGTAAGAAGAAAGAAAAAAGGGGGGAGGGGGGAAGGAAGCGTAAACCCAAAAGAATCAGCTGAAAATCTATTAGAAAACGTACAAGTTCCAGTAAAACAATTAATTACAGATATGTAAATGTTGGCAGTTTTCCTATGTATAAATCACATGCCATTAAAAAAATATACACAAAGGAGAAGACCCTGCTTGTAGTAGCAACAAAAAAGAAAAGAAAAAAAAAAAAAAAAGAAAGAAAGAAATGAACCTAACACGAAATGTACAGGATCTATGAAAGTAAGACTTTAAGACACTCCTGAGGATGTTTCAGGCAGTGCAGCATAAACGAGGTTGCAGACTCTCAATGGTTTAACATAATACCAGCTTATTCTTCTCACCTGAAATCAGTTGTGTATCTCAGCAAGTTCAAGACAGCTGTCCTTCCTGGGTGACCTAGCAATAGGCTTGCTTTGATCCTACCATTCCCCCCTCCTCCTATGATCACTAAATGGAAGAGAATCTAAAGAAGCAGGTATACATTTTCCTCAAGGTGTCACATGTCACTTCTATTCATCCTTCACTGGCTAGAACCAGTTAGGAAACCTTTCCACCTGCAAGAAGCAACAAAACATAGGGGAACAGATAAAACAGTGAAAATTCACTGCTTCTGTCCCAGAGGAAATGAAAGTCATCTTGTGGTCTTGATTAATTGGACTTAGGAAAGATATCAATTCCTCCTTCCAAAACATGCTAGAAATGCAATATTATCCCAGTTAAAGTACTAACAGAGGAACTCTTGTTTTAAGATAAGCAAAACTTAAGTTTTTATGTGAAAATAAACATGTAAGTACGGTAAAAAAAATTTCAGGGAGAACGGAGGGACTAGTCCTAGTACATAGTGAAACACCTCAACACCAGTAATTAAAATAGTTTGGCAGCCAGGGAAGTATCTCCGTGGTAGAGTGAATGCATGGCGCATGTCAGCATGTCAGGTCCTCAGTTTGACCACTTGACATCACATAATAAGGAAAGACAAAAAAAAAAAAAAAAAGCATTATAAATGATAGAGTGGTGCTCTGGCCTCTCTCAGAAACACACAATTTAAAAAAAAAACATAAAGCTGAATCAAACATTGACAAATGTTTTGATTCTGAAACATGAATAGACAGACCAATCAGTGGAAAGAATACAGGGTCTAGAAATAAACACAAACTTAATTTGGAATTTGGTATGTAATATAAACGGCATTTCAAAACAAAAAGGAATTTTTTTTTATTATTAAACAGTGTCAGGACAACCAACTGACTAGGCATCCAGGAAGAAAAACTAAATCTTTTCTGACATCTTATCTAAAATAAAGTCAGAAAAGAGGAATGATTTAAACATTTAGAAATTAAACTGTAAAAACACAAAGACTATATGAAAACAAATTTTGGAAATTTTGACATTTTTAAAATCTTTCTAAGATACATAACCCAGGAGTTATTTTTAAATTAACAAATTTAACTACCCAAAGGCTAGAACATTTCTGCCAGACAAAACAAAAACAAAATCAAAAGACAATGGTAAACTGGGGAAAGGCTAATTTCCATAAGTGTAAGAATTTTGAGAAATCAAGAAGAAAAAATTCATCAACCCACAAAAAAAATTTAAAATGGTGACAGACCAAAGAAAGGAATACAAATAACTTTGAACATTTGAAAAGATATTCAGTCATGAGCATCATTAATGATGAATTGTTATTTTTAATCCACTAGGTGGGCAGAGATTAAATGTGCTAATACCTAGAATAGATGAAGATAGCGAAATACCAGCATGCTCATATACTTGCAGTAGCAGTAAAACAGGCAGAACTTCTTTGAATGACAACTGGCAACCAGTTGCAAATTTTCAACCAGCATGTTCTATGACCCAGCAATTTTACTTCCAACAATTTTTCCTTGAAATGTATTCAAATGCATACAGAAAGTATATATTACAATGTTTGCCACATGTTTTTATGTGAACACACACACACAGACCTTTTGGAGAAACCTAAGCATTCATCAATAGAATAGTTAAGTACACAAGAAATCAAATGAATGTTGTATAGACAGATCTTGAAAAAATAAAAGACACTAATAAAAGTAGACTTCCATGGTAGGAATGAAAGATCAATGTGAGAAATAGGAATAAGAGCAAGAGTTCTCAATATATTCCTGCTTCTTCTATTTTGATTTTGAATCTGTTGAATGTATTACCTATTCCAAAAACAAAATTGAATTTAAAAAACAAGAAAGGAATAAAAATTGCTCTGTATATGCCAGCACAAAATGATCTCCAAATATAATGTTAATCGGAAAAAGCAAAGTGCAGAAGCCTGTGTAATATGCTACTGTTAATATGGGGAGGTGTGTGCACTGGAAATGTCTAAAAAGACACATAAGAAAGTAAGAGCAGATGCTCCTCTGAAGAGAGATGAGGTAGTCTGGGGTGGAAGAATCACTTTTCATTTCATATCGACTAGTATTTGTATTGCTTTATTTTGTTTTAACCAAGTAAATACAATTTAGTTCTTGAATCCCTAAGTCAAAAATCACTGTGTGTTAAGATCATCAGAATGAACTCAACAGAATCTCACAGAGACACATATGTAGAGCTTGTTTCTGGGACCAGGATTGTGTTGGGTACGGAGAGAATCCTCTGTAATCTTAATGATACATTGACTTCACCACAGTGAGCACTGAGAGAACAGCAAGACTTCTGAGTCAGGTCCACCTGGGCTTGGATCCTGCCTTCACCTCTTAGTAGCTGTGTGTCCTCAGGCAAATTTCCTCACCTCTCTGGTGTCTGTTAATTTAAAAAGAAGAAAAAAAAAAAAAGGAATGGTTATACTTCCCTTCTTTTACAATGATTAAATGACAAAGTACGCGTAAGGTGCTTAGTTAAAGGTCTGCATTTAACAAGCATTTAATTAGTAGGAGCAGGAGAAAGGTTAAATTAAGTGTTGTACCCTAGTATTATGAAATATGACTGTATGGCTTTTGGAAAGAATTAGACAGGGCTATAACTACAAAGATCTTGAGACAAATTCTTACATGGGAGGAAAAAAAAAAAAAGAAAAGAAATGCACCAGAATGTAGAACAGGCTTGCAATAGAGGGGGCCAAAGGGAGAGCAATTTTATGTATCGTTTCTGAACGTGTTTATAAATTAAACCGCGAGCTTACGTACCTATCTGGAAAGGGTCGTTCTTTCTGAAAAGATTGTCTGGGGGAAGACACGGATGGAGGGACTTTGAGGATTTTTTGTTTCTTTGTGGGCCGTTTTGGTTTGTTGTTTTACTTTCTGCGTTGCTGTAGTGCCTGAGCTTTTCACCACCGGCGTTGATGACTTTTTTAAATTTTAAAATAAGTACTTTGCAATTAGAAAATTAAGGGAGACTAGGAAGCAGTAGCTGCAGGCCTCCGTAGCGGCCCGGCGAGGCGCCCTCTCCCGGCTCTGCTCGGTGACCCCGGCCCTCCCGCTCCGGGGCGGGGCGCGGGCCCCGGGGTGCGCAGCCCGGCAGGCCGGTCGCCCGCTGAGCCTGCGGGCCGCACCGCCGCGCCATCAGCGCCGCCATCAGCCGCGCCGCGTGCGGCCCCGCGCCCCGCTGCTCCCGGCCGCGGGCCCCCGGCAGCAATAATGAGGCACAGCGCCGTGACCGCGGCCCGGGGCTGCGCCGCGCCAGCCGCGCGGGCGCTGCATTAGCATTTTCAAGGCCTTCCTGTTTGTTCTTTTGTGCTCATTTTCCAGCCCGAATGTTCGGTGCATCCCGAGCCGTGGCGTCCTTAGCAGCGGGGCCACCGAGGCAGAACACGGCTGCCCAGGTTTTAGAAGTCGTGCGGGGCCGCTGCCCAGCTGCCTCGGGTGGGGTGGGGTGGGGTGGCGTGGGGGGTACCCTTGCTCCCTGTCCTGCCCATCCAAGCCTTCTGTAGAACCGGCTGGCTAGGGAAGAGGCTGGGAGGGTACAGTGGGGCTGCACCCGACTCCCACCCCCACCCCCCCAGCGGATTTTGTCCCGAGCGGGATCTTCCCCCCAAATGGCTCCCTGACACCTGTGTCTGAAACCGCACAGGCACTAGTCACCCCACCACCACTACCCCAGCCTCGGGTCTGCACTTCAGTCCCTGCTCTGCTACAGGATAATGTAGGGTCCAGTAGTTTACTGTGTGCCTCAGTTTCCCAGCCTTTGTAAATGAGGCCGAGTATTTAACCTCAAGGAGCAAGTGCTCTTTAAAGTAAGCACTTACCGTGGTGCCTGACACATAATTGCGTTTATTCTTCAGCGATCCTGAGAGGTGGGCATTATGATTGTCAAAGGAAATGGACCTTAGAGTGAGGAGTGACAGAGGTCTTGACAGCTAAGAAGCTACTGCGCTGCTGAGGTGGAGCAGAAAGATTTGTCTCTTGGGTTGGCTGAGGTGTCTTCTTGGTTTTGGTTAAGGTTTCTTCCGCTTGTTTTGTTTGTAACTGATTAACAAGGCTGTATGTTTCATGGGTACAAATTCACATATCTTCCCCATGTATGCTACCACACCACGCCCCTCATTAGTATGTGATTAAAGTTTTCTGCCCTTGGAAGGATCTCGGGAACAAATGAGGAGGTTGGAGGGGCCAGGTATGGAACTCAATGGTAAAGCGTATGTTTTGCGTGAATGTGGAAAAGAAACCTATGCTTGCTTGGAGTAGCAACTTTTTTTTTTCCCTTTTGTTGCCCTTGTTGTTTTATTGTTGTTGTCATCGTTGTTGGATAGGACAGAGAGAAATGGAGAGAGGAGGGGAAGACAGAGAGGAGGAGAGAAAGATAGACACCTGCATACCTGCTTCACCGCCTGTGAAGCGACTCCCCTGCAGATGGGGAGCCGGGGTTCGAACCGAGATCCTAATGCCGGTCTTTGTGCTTTGCGCCACCTGCGCTTAACCCGCTGAGCTACAGCCCTACTCCCCGGAGTAGCAACTTTTAAGGAGATGCTAAGAAGCCCGAAAGTTCGGTTGTCTGTGAGTATGCACCTTCTATTGCAGCATCAGTCAAAGGCATTTACTGCCACCATCATAGCACCAAGTTCTATACGGAATACTTGTGACTGCCAGTAGGGGCTCAGAGTGAAAGATGCAAACCTACTGTAATCAAGACAATGTGGCCATATGGCCATAAGGATAAACTCAGGTACACAGATCAGTGGTCTAGACTTCAACAAATAATGCCCAAATCATACCCCAAAAGTAACTGAAAATGGATCATAGGCCTAGATGTTAGAAAGAGCTACAACTATAAAACTATTAGAAGAGGGGGCCGGGCAGTGGTGCACCTGGTTAAGCGTTAACATTATAGTGTGCACAGATCCAAGTTCAAGCCCCTGGTCCCCCACCTGAAGGAAGAAAGCTTCAGGAGAGTTAAAGCAGGGCTGCTGGTGTCTCTCTGTCTCTCTCCCTCTCTAGCTCCCCTCCCCTCTCAATTTCTTTGTCTCCAATAATAAATAAATAAATAAAATTTAAAATAAAATTCTTAGAAGTAAACATAGAAGTAGCTTGGGTTAGACAATAGTTTCTTAGACGGAATATCAAAAGCAGGAACAGATAAAATAGTGATTAACTGCATCAACATTTTAAATGTGTGCGCTGCTAGACAAGAGTAAAAAGACGAAATCCAAGGGGGTCGGGCGGTGGCACAGTGGGTTAAGCGCATGTGGCGCAAAGCGCGGGGACTGGCGTAAGGATCCCGGTTCGAGCCCCCGGCTCCCCACCTGCAGGGGAGTCGCTTCACAGGCGTTGAAGCAGGTCTGCAGGTGTCTATCTTTCTCTCCCCTTCTCTGTCTTCCCCTCCTCTCTCCATTTCTCTCTGTCCTATCCAACAACGAATTGCGTCAACAAGGGCAATAATAATAACCACAACAAAGCTACAACAAGGGCAACAAAAGGGGGGAAAAAAATGGCCTCCAGGAGCGGTGGATTCATGGTGCAGGCACCGAGCCCAGCAATAACCCTGGAGGAGGAAAAAGAAAAAGAAAAAAAAAAAAAGACGAAATCCCTGAGATAAAGTATTTGCAAAACCATATACTTAGGAAGAGACTTGTATCTAGATTATATAAAGAACTCTTACAACTCAGCAATAAAAAGACAAAAGCCTAAATTTTAAAATTGGAAATAAACATGACATTTCATCAAAAGAGATCTGTAAATGGCCAGTAAGCACATGACATATCCATTATTACTAGTCATTTTGGAAATAAAAATTAGACCACAATGAGACACTTCGTGGCTGACAAAATAGCTCATTCCAGATAGTGAGCTGTTTTGTCATGCACATGACCAGGTTCCAGCCTAGACTCCACTGCACTGAAGGAAGCTTTGGTTCTGTTCTCTTTCTTTCCTTCCCTCCCTCCTGAGAGAGAGAATGCATACACACCAGATAGCTATAACCAAACAGAAATCAGAACCTTTATCCAATGATGGTGGGAACATACAATCCTGCAGCCATTGGAAAACTATTTTATTCCCTCAGAAAGTTGGGAAGAGAGTTACCATAGGATTAGTAATCCTATTCCTAAGTGTATAGCCAAGATATGGGATTGGACAGTGGTCATGTAGAGCAAGAACATTACCATGTGTGAGAACCCTGGGTTCAAGCCCCTCATCCCCACCTTTGGGGGGGGGCAGTGAAGCAGTGCTGCAGATGTCTTTCTCTCCCCTTCTTCCCCCACCGCATCTCTCTCTGTGTGTCTCTTAGAAAAATAAAGGAAGGGAGCCATGGGCTCACTTGCAGGACCTGTGGGGGTCGCAGCCCCTGCCCCTCATTCTGTTGTTGCTGGTGGCGCCCAGTGCGTGGGCCGCAGAGTACAAAGTTCCAGATGCTAGCATGATGCCGACCAGACTTCCCTGGACAGACAACCCCACCAATATGTCTTGGAGCTCCACTTCCCCAGAGCCCTTCCCCACTAGGAAAAGAGAAAGACAGGCTGAGAGTATGGATTGACCTGTCAACGCCCATGTTCAGCTGGGAAGCAATTATAGAAGCCAGACCTTCCACCTTCTGTATCCCACAATGACCTTGGGTCCATACTCCCAGAGAGATAAAGAACAGGAAAGCTATCAGGGGAGGGGATGGGATACAGAGTTCTGGTGGCGGGATTTGTGTGGAGTTATACCCCTCTTATACTATGGTTTAGTCAGTTTTCTTTTTATAAATAAAAAATTAAATAAAAGAAATTTAAAAATAAAGGAAAAGGGGGAGATGGCTACCAGCAATAGTGAACTCAATCATGAGCCCCAGTGGGCTCAACAGATACCCCAGGTAGGAAAAAAAAAATGAAATTAGGTCATCAGGATAGCTCACCTAAGACAGAACAGAGTGGTTATGCAAAAGAATTTCATGCCTGAGACTCTGAGGTCCCAGGTCTACTCCCCAGCAACACCATAAACCAGAGCTGAGCAGTGCTCTGGTAGCTTACTCACTTGATCATTCTATCTATCTATCTATCTATCTCATTAAAATTGTTTAATTTTAATAGCTAGCCTGAATAGTGGGCCTCATCTTTTTCATATGCATTTCAAGCCTGTTCCCCACTGCACTGAAGGAAACTTGGTGCTGTTTTATCTTTCCTCCTCTCTGTGTTTGTTCCTGCCTCTGACTGAGAAAGCTCAGCATGGTGAAGCCCTAGAAATGACAGAAATTTTCCTCCTAGAAAGGGAGGAGTCGGAGGAGGTCTGGACTCGCACTGGCACACCTGGTTAAGTATACACATTACAGTGTGCAAGGACCCAGTTCAAGCCACTGGATCCCACCTGCAGAGGGGAACCTTCACAAGCAGTAAAGTCATGCTGCAGGTCTCTCTCTCCCTTTCTCTCTCTCTATATATATAGATAGATAGAAAGATATGTATACACATATATATACCTCCTGCTATAATTCTCCTTTCCCTCTTCTCTCTGTGTTTATCATAAAATACAAAAAAAAAAACATTTTTAAAAAGAGAAACTAAAAATATATATCTGTCCTCACAAACAAAATTTAAATATTTATTTCCTTTTTGTTGCCCTTGTTGTTTTTATTGTTGTTGTAGTTATTATTCTTGATGTCATTGTCATTGGATAGGACAGAGAGAAATGGAGAGAGGAGGGGAAGACAGAGAGGGGGAGAGAAAAGACAAGACACCTGCAGACCTGCTTCACCGCCTGTGAAGCGACTCCCCTGCAGGTGGGGAGCCAGGGCTCAAACCGGGCTCCTTATGCCGGTCCTTGTGCTTTGTGCTACGTGTGCTTAGCCCGCTGCGCTACCGCCCAACTCCCAAAAAAAAATTTTTTTTCAAGTAAACGTTCAAGGCAGCATTATTCATAACAGCCAAGATCTCATCAACTGGTGACTGGTTAAATAAAATGTGGACTACTGGTGGCCCAGGAGGTGGCACAGTAGCGCAGCGGGTTAAGCACATGTGGCGCAAAGCGCAAGGACCAGCGTAAGGATCCTGGTTCGAGCCCCCAGCTGGCCCCATCTGCAGGGGAGTTGCTTCACAAGGGTGAAACAGGCCTGCAAGTGTCTATCTTTCTCTCCCACGCTCGGTCTTCCCCTCCTCTCTCCATTTCTCTCTGTCCTATCCAACAACCACTACGACAATAAACTACAAGGGCAACAAAAGGGAATAAAAATTTTTTTTAATCTTAAATTCAATCCCTAACATCATAAGTGCCAGAGTGATACGCTGATATTCTCTCTCACAAATAAATAAACTGTAGACAACTGTGCAGTGGAGCATTACTCAGTCATTAAAAGGGAGTTGTTGATCCAAGTTACAACATGAATGAACTTTGAAAGCATTTTGCTAAATAAAAGAAGTCAGTCATAAATTGTCACAACTCCTACCCAAGATGCTTCTCATAAGCAACAGCCCTTCTGGGCAGTTAGCACTTGAACCCCAGCTGCAGATTTTTCCCTTGAGCCAGAGCAACAAGGAAATCAAAGAGGGTCTAAAGATCAATAGTAGAGGTCAGGTACCTGAAGAAGTCAGGCCTTTCTGTCCTTTCACCCATTCCATGAATGATTGTTCATTAATAGCCCACAATGTCAGACATTGTTGCTGAGGAGTTATTCTGATGCAGTCTTCGCCCCCAGGTTTTGCTAAGCCCCGCGAAATCCTAGCAGTGCCCCCTTCAACCAATCCTGGCCCTACACGTCACCCCTGGTTGTCGCCCAATAAAAAGCCCCCTCACACCTCCCCCCCTCTCTGGGCTCTCAGCGCTCCCTCTCTGAGATCTCGCCCCCTGCTCTCCCCCCCCCCCCTCAGGTAGTGGGGACAGCCATTGCCGGCTGGCCCCACGTGGTCTGAACCAAACCCCCCCATCCTATAATAATGATTTGTGTACCCCTTTGCTCTGGACGTCCACTCTCTTCTCCGGGGTGCAGCCCGACACCAGACCGCCACAACAACAAGACATTTTCATATCCACACATGGAGGTAACTGGAGCACTGTACAGACTGGTCTTGACACTGTAACTCCTACCCAAGGCAAAATACTTCATGTTTTATTAGTCCTCTTTGATACAAGCTTCTGACAGGATCTATTTTTGGCATGCTTCCTTTTTTCTATTCCCCAGGCTCTATGCTCCAAGCCAATAGCCTGATTCTTCAAATACCTCTGCCTTGGTGACTCTTGCAGGGAGCAAAGCAGGAGCTGATTGAGGAAATATTCTTTTGCTTTGTGAAATCCAAAGTGCCTTGAATAAATGATAATGTGTATCTCAGAGGATGGACATTGCCATATATATATATATATATATATATATATATATATATATACAGAGAGAGAGAGGGAGAGAGAGAGATATCCTTCAGGAATCTGGAAAGATGGAACCTGGGAGGTAGGGCAGTAAATTAAACATTGAACTCTTAAGCGTGAGTCCCCAAGTTCAACCTCTGTTATCACATGTACTAGAATGATGCTCTGCTCTCTCTCTCTCTCTCTTTCTCTCTCTATAACCAACTAACTAACAGATTGAAAAGGAGGAGGAAGAGGCAGAGGAGAAGGAGAAGAAGGAGAAGAAGGAGAAGAAGAAGAAGAAGAAGAAGAAGAAGAAGAAGAAGAAGAAGAAGAAGAAGAAGAAGAAGGAGAAGGAGAAGGAGAAGGAGAAGGAGATGATGATGATGATCTTGAATGGGTGAGGCAGTGGCTTTCTCTAAGGAAAGAATCTCATTTTCATAAGTCATAGCATGCCTCAGAAAGTTGGCTACATGGGCTGGAGCTTGAAATGTTATCAGAAGGGCCATGAAGCTGGAATTCCTGGGCAAGTCTTCAGAAACCACAAGGGCAGATGATCATTGCTGACCAGAGATCTTGACACTTGGTGCTGCCTAAGACCCCTGGATCCTGGAGCAACCCTGAGACAGGAAGAGGTCCAATAAAGACTGGTTGAATTTCCCATGAGTTATCAGGCTAGATCTTCAGAGTTGAACATTTATATTCTTTTTAATTTATTCTTACTTTATTTATTTTTATTTTTCCCACCAGGGTTATTGCTGGCACCTAGTACCTGCACTACAATGCCATCATTCCTAGTAATCATTTTTTATTAGTAATTTACAAAATTATTTTAAAATAATTTTTCTTTTTGTTATTTTATTTATTGAATGGAGACAGCCAGAAGGAAGTAGGTGATAGAGAGGAAGAGAGACCAAGAGACACCTGCAACACTGCTTCACCACTCACAAAGTTCCCCCCTGTGGGTGGGAACTAGGGGCCTGAAGGTGGGTTCTTGCTCTTTGTCATATGTGCACTCAACCAGGTACACCACCACTCAGCCCTGATTTACAAAGTTATAAGATAACAGGAATACAATTCCACACTATTCCCACCACCATAATTCTGTGTTCCCATTTCCCTCCACTGGAAACTGCAGTAGTTCTCCCAAGATCACAAA
Organism: Erinaceus europaeus; assembly: GCF_950295315.1. Lineage (NCBI taxonomy): Eukaryota > Metazoa > Chordata > Mammalia > Eulipotyphla > Erinaceidae > Erinaceus > Erinaceus europaeus. Next base: position 68,116,771 of record NC_080174.1, on the reverse strand, counting down.
TATGGATTAATATTAATTAACTATCATATATATATGATAGTTATATATATTATATATAATTATATATACACACATTTTTGTCTATGGGCCTGCCTACTCTTCCTTTCTAAGTCACACCTACACCTATTACTACTTCCAAGTGTCCTTCCTTTTTCCCTCTTCTCTCTCAGAGCCTTCATGGAATTGGGGTTCAGAGCCCTCTAGTCATCTTCCCCTATCATTTCTCCCTCTCTGGGAGTATGGACCAAAATTATTTTGGGTATGCAGAAGGTGGGAGTTTTGGCTTCTGTAATTACTTCTTACTGGACCTTCTCGTGGTGCATCCCGTGAGTACCCATTTATTGGGGAAACTGATGATCCTTCCTAGCTGACTGAATCCACATGGATCCCAGTCACTTTCAAAGCCAGCAACAAGCAGACATCAGGCTCAACCTGACGCTGTTGACTGGCTATGGAAGAAGGGCAAACGCTAGAAGAAGAAGAACTGGACATGGATGTTGACATACCCTAGCCTGTTTCTATCTTTCTCTGGTAGGGTAGGGCTCTGAAGAGGTGAGGGTCTGGGGCACATTGGTGAGGTCATCTGCCCAGGGAAATCAGGATGGAATCATAATAGCATCTGTAACTTGGTGGATGAAATGCAGTAAGATTTCAAGCAAAACATAATTTTTAATTAACAGGAATAAAAATGTAGAAATAAAGTAAATGAGATTAGGGATCTTAGGGTGGTAAGAAGCTAGGAAGTCTATTTTAGGTATGTTCCTAGGGGCCCATGACTTTAGTAATTTCTACCAATAATTGTTCATAGAGGTTGAGAAACAGGGTATGGGGTGATAAAGAGAGACAGAAAGAAGAGACACGTGCAACATTACTCCATCACTTGTGAAACATCCCCCCCAGAGAATTAAAGGTCAGAATGCCCAGGATTTCCAAACCTCACCATGCCTCCACTCTAGCTTCTTTAGTGCCTTCCCATCACACCTGAACCCCCTTGCTTTACAGCCTTCTGTGAAACAAGCTATCGCCTGGAGACCAGAGATCTGGATTTTGTTCTCCTCCTGGTGTCTTGGTTTCCTTTTCTGTATAACTAGAGTCTGCATCTCTCAGTCCTTCCAGATCAGAGGTCTTGACTCTGACTACCTCTGTTGCCTCCTCTCCCACTATGTTCCTTGTCTTGGTCTCTTCTCATGCATGACTTCTTTTCCTTGGATCTTTTTACAAGGTCCCTTCCAGTGAAAGCTTCCATTGCATGTCTGTCCACCCAGATCCTTCTCACAATCCCAGTTCCAGCCAACATCACCTCTTCCCTCCATTCTCATCCTGAAAGTTGTCCCATCTCGACTCCCACCCCCAACCACCATCCATCAAACTCTCTTACCACAGTATCGGTGGCTCTCCCAATGAACACATCACCTGCACCTTCTTCTTCGGGGGTCTTTTGCCCTTGCAAGAGATATAATATTGTTTGAGTTAAGGACATGAGTTTTGAGACAAACAGATCAAGGTGCAAAATCTAGTCCCCTTGACTGTGATGGTCTTGGGCAAGTTATTTAACAGTTCAGAGCTTCACTTTCCTCACATATAAAATAACATCACCTTCAGAGATTCAGAGGTGACAATTAAATAAAACAATATAAGAGCTCAGTAAATAATTTCTTAAAGATTTTATTCATTCATTAATGAGAAAGATAGGAGGAAAGAAAGAAAGAACCAGACATCTCTCTGCTACATGTGCTGTCAGGGATTGAACTTGGGACCTCATACTTGAGAGTCCAGTACTTTATCCACTGTGCCACCTCCCAGACCACAAAGTTTAATAAATCTTTTTACTGGAGGATGGGAAGATAACGTATTAGCTATACAAAAGACTTTCAAGCTTGAATCTCTAAAGTTCTAGGTTCAATCTCCAGCACCACCCATAAGCCAGAGCTGAGCAGTGCTTCCTGGGGGAAAACATGTTTTTTTTTTTTCATCTCTTTATAGGAGCACCACATATGTATATGGCTAAACATGTTTAGAATAAATGAGACATTAATAAATCATAAATAGCTTTAGGTTGCACACCTATGTCCAAAGGAGCATTATTTGCACCAATCAAAAGGTGAAAACATCCCAAGTGTCCATGGGCAAATGAAAGAAAAAAAAAAGTGTCATATACATAAGGAGAATATTATTCAGCCTTCAAAAAGTAAAAATTCCAATGTAAGGATGAATGAACCTAGAGGAATCATGCTGAGTGAAATAAGCCAGTCACAAAATAATACTATGTAATTCCACTTATATGAAATACCTAGAGTAGTCTAATTCACAGAAATAGAAAGTGGAGGGTCAGGGAGATAGCTCAGTGGTGAAGCAATGAACCCACATGCATACTGTCCCAAGTTTAATCCCCAGCATCACTTGTGACATGCTTAAAGCAGAGTTCTGGCTTCTCATCTTAATAGAGGGTCTGTCTCAAAAAATAAAAAAAGATTTAAATCTTTTTGAAGAGATAAAGTAGAATTGTGGTTTCCAAGGAATGTGGGGAGGGGGAGATGGGGAGCTATTATTTAATGGGAATATAGAGTTTCATTTTTACAAGAGGAAAATCATTACAGGGGATTGAGCACATGCCATTGTGAATGTGCTCACCACCACTGAAGTTTATGCACTTAAAAATGATTAAGAGGACACATTTTGCTAGGGAGCTAGCTCAGTGTATATTAGAATACTAAACTTGCATGTCTGAGGCCCTAGAGGTTCCAGGTTTAATCCCATGATAAGCCAGATACCATGATAAGCCAAAGCTTATCTCATCAGTACTCTGTTCTGTTTCTCTCTCCCTCTCATAAAATCAAAGACACATTTCTAAAATATAGTACATTTTATGTTATGTACATGTTACCACAATGGTAAAATGTTTAATAAAATAATTACTTTGTCAGGATCTTATGGGGGGAGGCGGAGTTTCAAGCTGAATGCATCAAGAATCTCAGTAGGAACAAAGTGGCTGAAAAGATGCCCTTAAAGCCTGAAATGTTTCAATAGACACATATATTTCTAATGTGTATGAGCCTACCCATATGTACATATGCTCCAAAGGAGCTCATTTTTCTTCCTTCTGTTCTGAAGGGTGACATAGAGATCATCAGCACAGGAAGGATCTGAACGACCTGCTGATTACAGGATAATATTCATACAATGAGGTTAAAAGCACTGGCTGAAAAGTTCTTTCATAAAACCTGCTACATGAGAAGAGAAAATAATTTATGAGAACATGAACAATTAGCACTTTGTAAAAAAGAAATAATGCACTTAACTTGATCCCTATATTTAACATCAATTAAAGATTATCCTCATGAATGAAACTCGACCTGGAAATTAACAAGGGATTTAAATTGCATTATGCAAAAGAAAAAGAGAAGCCAGTGCACCAGTTCAGGGCTTCCGCTCTTCGGTGAGGATGGCGTCTACACAATAGTGCCCAGACATTTCTTCACATTTCTCTGGGCTGCAAGATATTGCTATAATATATAAAAGCATTTCTTTCAGCCCAAAGATCCCATGATAAAAATCTCTAGGTAGCTGCAAGCACAAAGTTGTTTTTTTTTTTTTTTTGCTTTTTAAAAATAACTTTTGGGTCATTTTTTATTTATAGAATCTGTATTTATAAAATGGAAATATTGACAAGACCATAGGATAAGAGGGGTACATTTCCACACAATTCCCACCACCAGAATGTCGTATCCCATTCCCTCCCTTGACAGCTTTTCTATTCCTTATCCCTCTGGGAGTATGGACCCATTTTAAGCCAATAAAACTAAACAGTTTTCCTTTTAAAAGGATGTTTACACTGCTCCTGGATTTTAAACCGGATATTTCCCTGGAACTATTTAACTGACTCTATAGGTTCCAAGTTACAGAACCTCGTATTCCCTTTAATAAACAGCTCTATGACTATGAAATGAACCTTAGAAAACAAGTGTGGAGTATAGCTACTGTGTGTGTGTGTGTGTGTGTGTGTGTGTGTGTGTGTGTGTGTGTGTGTGTGTGTGTAAATAGGAGTGGGGAACCTTTCTCCTGCCAAGGACAATCTGGATATTTGCAACATCATGCAAAAGCCATACAAAATTAACAACTTAAAAATTAGCACTTACTCAATTTCAAGTCCCATTTGTGGTTGCTTTGGCAGGGCCAGACCAAATGAGTTTTTAGACATCTGGCCAGAAGTTCTCCACCCTTGGTTTAAATAGTTACCACATATTCAGAGCCAGAAAGATAGCTCACAGGTAAGGCACAGTTAAGGCATGTGCCTTGTCATACACATAGTCCAAGTTTGAGGCCCAGTACAAAGGGAAGCTCCTGTGGTGTCAGAATGAAAACTGACTCAGGAGCAGTAAAATCACACATGTGAGACCACAGCTACACACACACACACACACACACACACACACACACACACACACACACACAAATGTCAGTATGTTATTATTATTTGGTCTAAGTAGACTAAAACCCATGAGGCCCCTAGAGAAGTCAGTTGCTTGGGTTCACACAGGCAGATCTGAGTCTGAGACACAGGTCTCTCTCTGTTTCCAGAAGTCACTGGCAGCCATCACCCATTACTATGGAGGGCAAGTCTGATGGCAGAAGCATAAAGGTCCTTAAAGGGAGAGACACAAGACCTCCCTAGATGCTCCTGTGTCTAGAACCAGAGACTGAGGTCTCTCAGTTTGTCTCCTTCTGTACAAAGCACCCAACCACTTCCCAGAGGACATGTCAGGACCATAGCTCTGATGCTGATTGCTAAGAATTGCCCTGCTGGGAGCAAGCAAAGAGCTTCTTGGTGTCTTCCAGACCTCTGGAATAAAGAGTCTTGTTCACAGCCCAAAAAGTACCCCCTGAGAGACTGATTTTTTTCCCTCCTATCACTGTCACTCTTGCTTTATCCAAGCCTTCTGGGTTATTGTTCTCAGTGCCGGATGTGGGAACAAATAGCCTCTTTGCTGAGAGAGAGGAAAAGAGAGAAAGAGTGTAAAGAACTCAACTCTCACAAGCCTATCTGAGTGTGTGTGCCTGTATGCAGGGCACAGGCTTCCCCCATTGTTACCCTGGGAAAAGAGAAAGCAGATGTTAACCATTACCCCTTGAGAATTCACCTTGCTGTGCTGTACAACTCTGCATTATTAACATTCCAAAATCCTTCCACTATTGTATGCATCTTAGATGGGAGTGAATTTTTTGAGAATTCAAAACTGTGGAGAGAATGGAGATGGCAGAAGTTTATTAAATTGGCCCAGGGCAGTTCTGAAATTTGGAAGTTTCTCACTCTAAGTGGCTGTGAGCCAGCTCACAGCCTGTGTGCAGTCTGTTTGGAGAGCACCTTTCTACTCTCCCTGATGGGAAGAGGCAAGTGCAGTGAGGTACCAAAGGACAGTGTCCAGCTTCAACTAGACTCTGGGGCATAGTGGGACATGTGAGCACATTAGCACAAGGAGATACTTCTGTGCTATCAGTGAATGGCAGGTGGCACAGTGGATAAAGCATTGGACTTTCACATGGGATCCTGAGTTCAATGCCTGTCAGCACATGTACCAGAGTGACGTCTGGTTCTTTCTCTCTCTCCTCCTATCTTTCTCATTAATAAAAAAAAATAATAATAAAATATGTTACATTGATGGTTCTTTAAAAAACATTTCTAAGGCAAAATTTCTTTTATAATAAGCAAACAATGAGACTCATCAGCTTCTTCTTCCACTAGTCTGACTGGCATAGTAGAAAGTAATAACATTTGGCAGCAGACTGGACTTTTTAGAAGGTTTTTTTGTTGTTGTTCATTTGTCTGTTTTTGTTCTGTTTTACAGAGAAGTAAAACCAAACATCTAGTTATTGGAAAACTGTAAAACAGTGTTAAAGAGCATTTCCCAATACACAAATGTGCTTTGCAATAAGATATCTACAAATTTCTATAACAATAAATCAGAGTTTTGTTTATTTATTTATTTCCAGGGTTTGGAAATCAGAAGGACTTAGGCTGAGTTCTGCCTCTGCCCCTTTCCAGCTGTGTCATCTTAATTAACCTCTCTGAGTCTCAGTTCCTTCCTCAGCAAAAATGGGATTAACAACAGCACACACTTTATAGAACTGTTTTGAAGATTAAATAAAATCATGAAAATTAACTGTGCAGTACTTGACACATATTAGGTGCTTGGGAATTAGCAGTGAGTATATTATTATTTTCATTGATATTATTGGGAAAGGGTTGTTTTTTTGTTTGTTTGTTTTTAATTTACTTATTTGTTAATGAAAGAGAGGGAACAGGGCCCAGGCAGTGGTGCACCTGGTTAAGCACACACATTACAGTTCACAAGGACCCAGGTTCAATACCCTGATCCCCACCTACAGGAAAAAAGCTTCACAGGTGGTGAAGCAGAGCTGTGGGTGTCTCTGTCTCTCTCCCTCTCTATTTCCTTTCCCCTTTTAATTTTTCTCTGTCTCTATCCAATAAATAAATAAAAACATGAAAAAAAACGTAAAAGAGAGAGAGAGAACCAGAGCATCACAGCACATGCAATATGTGGGATTGAACTCAGGACCCAATACTTTAAAGTCTAATGCTTTATCCATTACACCACCTCCTCCCAGGCTGTGTGTGCGTGGCGGGGGGGGGGGGGGTCATTTTAAAGTAACGTGACAACGTTATAATAGCATCCACCCAGGCTTCTCTGAATGGCAGCTGGGACTTAGTTTTGCCTGGTGAATTAGACCCAAGGATCCCCTCCTTAATAAGAGGCAAACTGCAAAATAAATGCCCCTCCCAAACGGAGGGTCTCCTCTCAAAGTTGCCCCCTTCCTAGCCCTTATTCTCCTTCCCCAAACCTCTCAACTTTAGTTTTGATTTCTTAACTCCCATCTGCAGAAAATCTACTAAGAATATTTGGGAAGCAGGGAGAGAAGAAACACAAAACAGAATCTGATTCTTGTAATTAACTGATTAACTCAAGTCTTGGATTTACAGAATTTTTTAGTATACTGTCTTTTTTTAATGTGTAATTAATAGTGGGTTACGATATTTTTTAGATTGTTAGTGTACTGTCTTTTAAAGAAGAGATGAGTAAATTTCCATGCTCTGACTGATCTGTCTTCCTCAGGGTAAATTGGTTCCTAAGCCAAAGGCCAAGTGCACCACACAAAGAAAAGGCAAGTGCGCCTCTGCACCTCCTTAACCACTTGGATTTGTTGCAAAGACCGGGTCAGTGTGCAAGACTGCCATAGATCTGGATGAACCTCCAAAAGCGAGGGTCTCATTAACGCAAAACAACTGGTCAGGTTAATTGACCTAGAGCTCTTATCACCAGAGCCTTAGGGGAAAGAATTCGCTGAAGCCAAAGCTCCGGGTGTGGGAGGCTGAGCTCTGCTCCCTGCAGAGGGAGCTGTGCTGGCGCTCCCCCGCCTGAGTAGACAGGCATCCATCACTCCAGGAGAGGCAGCGGTGGGGACGTGAACTCAGTCACCTCCTCCCCCTCTCCCCTCCACAGCAGGCTCAGAGGAGCGGGGGGGGGGGGGGGGGGGGGAGGCAGCGCTAGGAACGGAGCAAGCTGCAAACTGCTTGGCTACCCCTTTGCAAGACTGACACCGCCAACACAAGTTTTCCCGTTTCCCCAAACAGCCTCGGCCTGTCAATAAAGGCTGCTCCCCGCCCTTGCAGAGAGGCTTATCCTGGAGCCTCCCGGGACACTCACCTACTCCCTCGGTCTGCGGGCTGGCTCCCTGGTGGCCGACCAGGTGCACCGCTGTGCGAAATAATTACCAGGTAATCTGATGGCCGGTCTGATAGGTGCCAGGTCCAAGTCCTCTTGGAAATCGAATTCCGTCGCCCTCCGTGAGACACGGTTAATGCCTGGGATCCCACATTCCCAAGGCGAGTGTGCTCTGAGCCATTGCGGCCTAAGCCCAGTTGACAGGCTCCATTAGAGATCAGCTCTGTCATGGAAATTGTGATCTTAACAGAGGGGCATGAGGTGGGTACCAATTAAGCACATCTTGCAACATCCTGGCAGGTGGATGGGGGGCATTGATAGGTGTGTGAATGTTCACACCCCAACATGAAAATCCATAGACCTGCCTTCATGGACTTACCTGCAGGAAGGGGTAAGGGAGACATGGCCTGGGGCCTCACTGTGAGGGAGGGACAGTGCCCCTCAATGCCTGGCCCCAGTGGGGCTGATGGTTCAGGGCCTCTAGGAGAAAGCCTCAGACAACCGCAAAAGCAATGTGAACTGCAAGAGCTTTGCAAAGACTTTAAAATGTGAAGCAGAAACGTCTTTTGAGCAGACCCTGAAGAAGCAAGAGTACTGGTTTGGTAGACTGTGAGACCTGAGTGACTCTGAGTGGCAAAGGTGTTTTCCCTCTGAGCCTTTACAATCTGCACCACCAAGGCAGGGACCACACTAGGTCCAGTTTTTCAGAACTTGAACAATTCAAATCTATCCCTTGGCCCCCTAGGGTCCTCTGAGCCCTTCTTCTCATAGAAGTAATAGCAGCCAGAACTGAAAAGGAACTTGATGGTGAAGGAAGGTGTTTGTAGACCTTACCACTCAAAAGAAAGGGCCAAGAAAGACATGGATTCACAGCATACACACATCCAAAGACAACAGGACTGGCAGCAGCACCCTTCTACTTAAGGAGTGGCAGGGTCCATCACCCACCATTGCTCACTCCCTCTGTCCACAGACACCTTTCCCTTAACCCAGGTCCTCCATCTCAAGAGGCACCGCTCACCTCCATGATGAGTGTAGGCAGGGGAAAGGACTCCGCCCGCCAAGGTGGGTCCTGAGTGGCAGAGGCAGGTCGAGACTCACCCGGCTCACCACGTGTGAGGGTCAGTGCGACCCAGCCTGGGGACGAGGAAGAGGACTGAACCACACGTCACGTGCAAAGGGGTTGGATCAAGTCAGGCAGCCGAAACCACCGCCACCAACCCTGTGCACGGGTCCCGGGACTGCTCTGGGCAGAAGGTGGCGCCACCCCCTAAAGTCCTCGGACCCAGTGCCAGGAAGCCTGGAGTAGGCCCGCGTCCCATTCCACACAGGGCCGTACGGGCTGCTTCCAGCAACTCTCTTCCTTTGGTCACTTGAATCCCTGTCCTGCTGGAGCTGTCCGCGCTGCGCGGCGGAGACCAAGGCTGCCATCTAGCGGGCACGGCGAGCAAGTGTCGCTGGTGACCCGAGCCTGGCCGGCAGGGCTCCGGAATCTGAAACAACTCAGCTGGGTTTGGAAGTACGAATTTCAGCCGGAGCTGTGAGGCAAATCCCGGGCCCTCACTGCATCAAACCTGGTAAAACCCGAGAGGACGCGACTTATCTGCTCAGGTGGTGACCGCAAGCCCCAGGGAGTGGCGCGCACCCTTCTCCAGGTCACACCTTCGCTCGTCCTCGCCACACCCCATTCTTGGCCAATCAGATCTTAAACCAGCTGGGTCCCCCCAAAAAGAGAGAGAGAGACATTGAGGAAAGCCAGCAAAGCACGAATCCGCACTGAACAGCAGGATCCTTTTCTAGGAATTGTAAACCCAGAATTGTAAATAAAATGCTAATGATTTATTCGTGCTCAAACTCCGGGGGCTGCATCGCAGCTTTTTAAGATAATTCTAAACATGACTTTCCAGGAAGGCGGGCCTCCCGCGGCGCCTTCCAAGGCTTCTGGGGGGCTTCCAGGCGGAGATTCCAAGTGGAGAGCTCTGAGCTGCTCCCTGCTCTGACACCTGGGTGGTGTTGGGGCGACCTGGGCAGCTTCAATCCAACAGTCAAGTCAGCATTCCACCCATTAGTCATTCGACTAATGTTTACCATTAGCCAAGCACGTACTAAACTTTTGGCCCAATCCTAGCGATCAAAAAGTGGGGGTCACTTCTGTGGGGGGGAGGTTGATTTAACGAACAACCCCACAAGTAAATAGACTTACAAATTAAAGTGAGTGCCTAAATTAAAAAAAAAAAAAAGTATAGGGAGTTGAGCGGTAGCATAACGTGTTAAGCGCACGTGGCGCAAAGTCCAAGGACCTGAGTAAGGATCCCGGTTCGAGCCCGCTCCCCACCTGCAGGGGAGTCGCTTCACAAGCGGTGAAGCAGGTCTGCAGGTGTCTTTCTCTCCCCCCTCTCTGTCTTCCCCTCCTCTATCCATTTCTCTCTGTCCTATCCAACAACAACATCAATAACTACAACAATAAAACAAGGGCAACAAAAGGGAATAAATATTTTTTAAAATATATAGATTTTTAATTTCAGTGCTGAGAGCCTGCAGTGACTCTCAAAGGTGGTTGGCCCTCCTTTTTGCAACAGGATAGGAATGTCCTAAGTGTATTAAGGTATTTCTGCAAAGGCTGAGCTTTAATCTTTTTTTTTAATAATTCAAGCAGTAGTCATTTGCATCTGTAGAGGCCACGGTAGCTATGCTGATGGCTGAACTAGCTGAATAAGGTGAGGGTGAGAGTCCTGGCAAGTGGAGGTGACATTGTCCATCTGTCTGAGCAGCAGAGGTGTCCTCACATTCAGCATCCTCCCCTCACTAAGCAGGGAATGCCCAAGACCCAGACTCAGAGCCACCTGAAAAGGCTTCAATTGGCCACATCTCTGCCTCTGAAAGCAGAATACCTGAAGCAGCCCCTCCCATCTCCCCAGCAGCTCCTTGCAAATGAAGGTTACAGATTTTGGAATAGGAACTTCTTTTTCCTCACACATTCTTTTGAGTCATTGGTAAATAATGGCCTTTCCGGAATGGGAAAGGAGGGGTGGGGTTTGATCGATCGTGTAATGGTTGTGCAAAAAAAGACTTACATGCCTAAGGCTCCAAGTTTCCAAGTTCAATCCCCAGCCTTCAAATTAGAGTTGAGCAATGCTCTGGTAAATAAATAAATATGAGCCAGTGAAATAGCTAACTTGGATAGTATGATGTGTTGTCATATGTGTAACCCAGGCTGGAGTTCAGACCCTCACGGCAAGGAAGGGAGCTTTGGTGCCGTGTGCTCTCTCACTCTCTCACTCTCCTTCTCCTTCTGCATCTTTTCCCCTTCCTCTTGCTCCTGCTCCTCCTCCTTGTTCTTCTGCCTCTATCTAAAATAATAAATAAATACCCTTCTAAAATCATTTTGGGGCAGGGGTAGACAGCATAATGCTTATGCAAAGAGACTCTCATGCCTGAGGCTCCAAAGTCCCAGGTTCAATCCCCTGCACCACCATAAATCAGAGCTGAGCAGTGCTCTGGTAAAAAAAAAAAAAAAAAAAAAAAAAAAAATTGAAAAAAAAATCATTTTGAATGTAAGATTTCACCAATCAGCTGTCTTTTTGCCTATGTGGGACCTCCATTAGACCACTAGTGAAATAGTCTTCTCTCACTGGTAAATGAAGAATGGTGTTATTCAGGAAATTTGGTAGCTCCACAGAGCACTGTGCCGAATATCCTTTACTCTCTCTTTCTATGGACAAGTATTTATTGTTCTGCTGTAAACTGATTCTAGTCGAGGCCTAGAGATTAGAAAGCAGATGAAACAGTCCCTGCCACCAGGAGGTTCCCAGTCAGTCAGCGGCCTCTTTAGCAAGGTTAGGGGCCCACAGACTTCCTTTCCCATCCGGCTGTATAGAGGTCTCTGCATAATCCACCCTGAGCCCAGCAAATCCTGCAGGAATGTCCGAATTCAAAGCAAGTGAGCATCCCAGCAGCAATGCCAGCAACCACCAAGGTGGCTGTCTGAAACTGCCACAAAAACTGATCCTGGGAACGGACACCCCACCTCTCATCACCCCCCAGAATGCACATACAGACTCACAGCTCCATCAGTTCTCAGACTCCTCCTCTCTGCATAGGCAAGAGCTGTCTTAGGGCCTCATCTCCCTCAGGGATGTGGACACCGCTCAAATCCCATTGATTAATTAGGTCCCACCCTTGGATCAATGGCCGGCATTAGGCGAGCTCTGCGCAGTTTTATTAGTCTGGCTGCCCTCTTGCAGATGTTATAGATGAAGAAATAAAATGAAGAGGAGAGGGAAAAAGGACAAAATCATTAGTCTGAAAGGAGCAAAAGAGCATCTTCTCTATTTTGTATTCAGATTCAGAGCTACACTAGGAGCACACACAACAATCCATTCTGACGCTGGTTCCAGAAGTTCAGCTCAGACTCCTGATTTCCCATTTTGCCTAAGACCTAAGGTCCCAGGAGCATTTGGTCTGTAGCAACCTGGAGCCATTTCCCAGAAGTCAAAAAACACCTGAGCTCATGTGTTCATTCATGTGCATGATGATCTGAGGATCGGACGCTTTTTTCCTAATGTAGGGAAACAGGCCTAACTATCTGCCATACAGCCCATCTTGAAAGTGTCATATTTGTTCTGAAGAGACTTGTCCTTTCACATGACTTGCAGAGAAGCCTGCTGTCCCATCTCCACCTTGCCAAAGATTCAGTTCCAACAGAGACAACCCACTCTGCCTCTGCTTGCAGAAGCTCTCCAGAGAGGTGCTTTGAATTAAGACCAGAAATGCTTTTAAAAGACTTCGCTCCCTGGCCTTGCAAGGATGACCTCTCCCTTAATTTTGTGATGGCTTCATCTGCCTCTTTCGATCATCTAGGTAGCTATAAAAAGCTAAACACCTCCCACTAACCCCATTAGGATGAAAGCGGAGGATTTTATTATTCATTTTTTAATAGGAAGAAGCTCAAACTCCCCCAGGAAGTGTAAAAGGTAGGATTTTTATGTATCTGGTGTGAAGAGGTTGCAACAAAGCAAACACCCCCTTCCCCAACACCGCCACCCCCCTCACCCCTGAGAGTGGGAAAGCCTGGTCAGAGGACAAACTGGAAATTTTGGGGTGACCAATCAGTACAGATAAGTGAATGATCTCACACAGCCCCCACCAACTCTTCCAAGGCTCTTGAACTCCGCAGCCCATCTGATTCCAGAACCTGCCTAGGAATCCAGGAAAAACCCAAACCTACTAGAAGACTGTCTCCTGACATTTGTCTGTTAAACATTTGCAACACACACACACACAAAGGTAAAGAAACAGAATGGTTCCCTCCAGGACCGCACTGTTCATAATAGTAATAAAGCCCCTGCCACAGACAGCGTCATTATCCAAACGCCATTAACATCAATATCCGTATCAAATGCCATCTGGCAAAGGAGTCTGCAAACCGAAGCCCCTCCTGCTCTGGGACTTCTGCAACCTGGAGGAGAGTAGATGGCCCCTCTGCCTGCCTCAGCCTGATGCTCAGGACATGAGGGGCCAGGCTTGCTTGGGAACCTGGGGCCAGGCACACAGGCTGATCTCTCCAGAGGGTGTGATGGTGTACTTACAGGGGAAAGGACAGAGAGGGCGAAAAACACCCAAGTTTAATTTATTCACTGTCATTGACTTTTTTCCAGGTCTTAATTATGGAGATGCAACCAACTGCCCCTTCACATTGTCATAATAGGAAACTGATTGAGTATTTATATAAACCTCAGAGGAATCACTGTTTTGAAGAGAAACAGAACTTAACCTCCTGCCAGTCCCCGAGGTTCCCTTGCAGACAGCATCACACTCAGAACCCTATATTTAAGTTGCAAGAGCTTTCTGCAGGGAGTAATTATGTGACCCTGAACACTAGTTCTTCCTGGAGAGGGATGCTGGGTGCATGGGGTACAGCCCAGCTCCACCTCTGGGCTGGATCCTGCTTCCCCAGCCACTGCATCCATGTCACTCATCTGGCCGCCTGAGAGCCAGAGGTCTACCAGCGATGAGGTCTCACAGCCCTGAGCCAGACATGTGAAAGGAAGTATGAAGGCCAGAGCCTGTGGGTCTGGGGCTGACATAGTGGTGCTGGCAGAGGCAGAAAGGAATGCGGGAATGGGCTTGAAGGAGATCCTCAGAATCTATGCCGAGCCTCCTTTGTCGTCTGCCAATCTCTGCTATTATGCTTATAAATATCTATAGTTGTGTAAATGAATATGCCACATGGGGTTATCCTGAGATTCGAATGAAGCAGTAGTAATGACAATAATGATGACAATAGTAAATGTTGCCATTTTGCTGAGCTTCATACATGCCAGGTACTAGACTGTTTCATATTTCATCTCGTTTAGCTCTCACCGCGACCATGTGCAGTTAAACGTGTGTGTTGGGGTCAGAAGACAGCCTGCCCCATGAAGCACAAACTTTACGATAATTAGGTTCAAGCCCTGGCACCACATGGGAACACCATAAACAACACCAGGAGTTCCATGAATAGTGTCTCTTTTTTTGACACCTGGGTTTTTGCTGGGGCTTCACATCTGCACAATTCCATTGCTCCTGGTGGACTCCCTTTCTTATATTGAGGATAACAAGCAGAGAAAGAGTGGGGGGGAGAGAAGAGATACACAGCACTGTTACACCATTAGTGAACTTTCCCCTTTTACATTGTCTCCCCATGAGGTGGCCAGAAACATGAACCAAGTCTTCTTGTATGTAAAGTGTGTGCTCATGTTCATGGGGAGCTATCTCCTGGCCCCATCTGAATATATATATTTAATATTTATTTATTAATTTATTCCCTTTTGTTGTCCTTGTTTTATTGTTGTAGTTGTTGTTGTTATTGATGAATATTTTGTTTGAATATTGTCTTAAGGAAGACAATTCTGCTGACCAAAATTTAGAAAGTCCCACCAGTTTATACAAGATGAAACTTAAGTTTCAGAGGAGTTAGGTAGCGCACCCAAGCTAAATAAATAGTAAATGGATAAGCTGGAGTTTGAGTCCAAATCTACTCCAGCTCTTGACCATCATGCTGCCCGACTGCCACAAGTAATGTGTAAGCTCTGCTAGAATGATCTCAGGGCCGTAAGCTAAAATATCAGGTTCTTGAAATGGAATTGGCATATTGCACCAAAAAGACTCTGGGGTGGGTGGTGGTGGGGGGGGAGAATACAGGTCCAAGAAGGATGGCAGAGGACCTAGTGGGGATTGTACTGTTACATGGAAAACTTGGACATGGAAATGTTATCCATGTACAAACTATTGTATTCACTGTCGAATGTAAAACTTTAATTCCCCAATAAAGAAATTTTAAAAAAATATAAAAAAGATCAGGTTCTGCAGGCCCGTCCGTGATACATTTGGCTGAGCGCACATGTCATAAAGTATAAGCTCCCGCTCCCCACCTTTTCACAGTGAAGCAGGTCTACAAGTCTCTCTCTTTCTCTCCTTCTCTTACTCCCCCCCAGTTTCTCTGTCCTATCTAATATAAAAGAAAAAAATGTTCTCTCTGTCTTAGCAGGTTCTCTCTGTCTTTTTAAAGAAAAACATGGCTTCCAGGAGTGGTAGGATTCATAGTGCCAGCACAAAACTCCAGCGATAACCCTGATGACAATAAAAAAAAAAAATCTTTTTTTAATTGGCAGCAGCAACTACAAACAGGAGTGGCTTCAGGGAAATGTCAGGGATGAAGATTCTGTTCAAGCTCAGAATGTGAGGCAGCCAAAAAAGCAGATGTCATCTCCAGGATCTATGGGCTCTTCAGAGAACAGCAAAGAGCTAGAGAGATATTGCTTAGGCCGTGGGCTATGAACAAAATTTGGGGCCTACACAAGCCTGCTTGGAGACAACCACCCTTCCAGGATCCAGGACACTAGACAGTGGTAGCAAAATCATAACTACAGTTTTTGCAGCATATTTCATTCTGAGCTGGCTGGTAGCAGCATGCGTAGAAATTGTCCTAACCCTAAGTAAGCAAAGAAAATGTTTTAGCACTGAACATTTTTCTCTATTCCCACTTCAAATTCTTTGGTGGGGGGAGGGGACAATAACATAGGATTCAACTACAATAAACACATAAGTAATAGCCAGAGAGATAGTTCAGTGGGTAGGGTGCATGCCTTATCCTGAATGTGACCCAGACTTGAATACCACCACAACAAAGGTGGTGCTGGTGCACAAGAGGAAACTCCGGTGCTGGGGTGTCTCTCCTCTTTGTCTCTCTACTCAGGTGGAAGACATAGGTGGCTGGTGGCTGGGGCAGTAAAATAGCACTAGTTGCTAAGATTGGAAGTATTCACACACAACCCATCAAAGAGATTCCCAAAGAGGAATTCCTACATTACAAAAGAGCTCTTCAGTCCTAGAATACTGAAGCCTATAGCAGCCTCCTGTGATCACCCAACACAAACCTTAAAAGGAGACAGAAGATGCAGGTTTAGAGAGGGGACACAGCTACCCTGGGGAACAGTCGAAGCTTTAACTTCAACTCACTACTATTCACACTCTGTGAGTTTTAAAAAATATTTATTTATTTATTTATTCCCTTTTGTTGCCCTTCTCTGTCTTCCCCTCCTCTCTCCATTTCTCTGTCCTGTCCAACAACAATAAAAAAACAAGGGCAACAAAAGGGAATAAATAAATATTTTTAAAAAAAAGATATGCAGTACTCCTGGAGGCTATTTTTTTCCCCTTTGTTGTCCTTGTTTATCATTGTTATTATTTTTGTTATTGCCATCATTGTTGTTGGATAGGACAGAGAGAAATGGAGAGAGGAGGGGAAGACAGGGTGAGAGAAAGATAGACACCTGCAGACCTGTTTCACCACCTGTGAAGTGACTCCCCTACAGGGGGGGAGTCGGGGGCTTGAACCAGAATCCTTAAGTCAGTCCTCATGCTTTGTACCACCTGCGCTTAACCTGCTATGCTACCGCTCAACTCCCGACACTGTGATTTTAGTGTGATAAAGTCAGTCATCCTGCATCTGTCCACCTGCTTGTCCTTGACACTGAGCTGTTGGACACTGACCATGAGGTTAGCATGGAGTTGGTTTCGAGACCAGGAGCAGCTGGAGCTCCCTGGCCTGGAAAAGCAAAAGACACACCTGCCTGCAGGGGACAAAACCAAAATGCAGGCTCAGAATCAGAGCAAAGAAAGCCACCCCGGGTCAGGAGTGAATGGGAAGCCATTGCATGGTTATTGCAAATACTAGCCAGCATTCAGAACTCACTTTATAACCAGAGCATCCTTTATGACCAGGTCAGCCCTGCTCAGAAAGGACCTAGGGAGAGTGAGTGTTTGGAGTAGAAGAGTTCCTTCCACCAGGCATCACCCTGCCACCACCCTGCCCTCCACCACCTGCAGGGTCTTCTGCAGACCTCAGACATATCTTCTCTGACACCAGTCTGCAAATAACACAACCCTGGCAGAGGAAAGTTTTACCTTTCTACTGTTCCCTAATGCACTCAAGCAGAAGAGTCATTAATACTTCACAAGGAGTGAAAAATCAAAGGAGGAAGACAATTTTTTTTACTGTATTAAAAAAATTCTGGTATGAAAAGTCAGATGTCAAGAAAAAAAAATCCCCATTTACATCTTTTAAAATACAAGCAATTAATATTTCCCATGGAGGTTCATGCTCTCTCTCTTCATTCTGTTTGCGGGGTATTGTTAAGCCCTGCTTTGTAATTTGTTGCATGTTTAAATATTCAGTCTGTATTTCATTGGGGCTACACATTTAATTCAGCCAACATGTTCATTTTAAGATCAATACTGTCATAACTATGTTGAAAAATTAAATTATTGTAACTTTATTTACATTTCTTAAAAGTACTGTGAAAATTATTCTTAACCAGGACCTAATCAATGTTAGAGTCTAAAAATATGCCACTCTGCATGAAGCTATAAAAAGATTAATGTACATTTTTTTACAAGAAATTAGTAGCTTAATGAAGTGGATAAAAACGCTGTCACAATTTTTATTGGATCTAAATTGCATAGTAGTGGAGGTACAGTAAGTGCCTTCTACATAATGACATAATGAGTCATGACTGGTACTGGAAGGCTAATTTGCCCTTAACTGACACAAAACCAGGGAATTAACATCCCAGTCGCTCTGCGCCAATAGCAGATGCATTATTTCATTGCACAGCAGGGTTTTAACTAAACTCTTAACTGTAGAAATATTGATCTATTCTTCTGTGAAATGATGAAATTGGAATTTTTTAAAAGGACGTCTTAAATTATGGCTGCTGCAGTGACATTTGCTTTCACAGTATCATGCCTGCCGACAGAGCAGATGCGATGAGAGAAGTTTGGGGAGGCCCATACCTGTGTTGTAGAGCATTTAGTCAGAGGAAAGAGGAAGGGGGGGGGGAGTGGTGGCATGAGAACAAGTGTTTGCACTGAAGAAGATGACAGACAGCCTGCAGGTGACCAAGTTCAAGAGCAAATGTTCCTGAACATTGGCCTAGAGCCAAAGCTGATTACCGTGAGGATAATTTAGTGCTCACAACCTGTTTGGAGTAAAATATCATCAAAACAGTGACATTCAACTGGAGTTTCAAGTACAGGTGTAGAGGTAGATAGGTAGTGGCTGAAGGGATCACACACTCCTCTAACAGTGAAGTGTAAAGTTAGAGACACTGTCCCACCCTGGTTTTACCATTGGCATAGCTCTTCACTCACCTGATATTCATGGACACATACCAAGTGCTAGAGGTGGCTAAGTGCAGTCCGTGGTAGCTACTTGCATCTGTCAGACAGTGCAGTGCAACACACTGCTCTGTTTAATCAAGTGAGTCACAATTCATCTCGCTTTAAATTTTTCACAATGAACCTCATACTAACTGCAAATATTTTAAGCTATCACAATCCAGGAACTTAGAAGAAAAAAGAATGGTTTGCTAATGAATAGACAGACACACAACAAGCATCTTTTGTATACTTTAACACCTTGGATTCACCTAAAAAAAAAAATAGGGAGGCAGCAAAATCACGGACCCAAAAGATGGTGAAATCTGCCTGGGCAGGGCGAAGCCAGAAGAAACTCTGTAGCGGTCCTGACGTGCAAATTGGTGATCTGCCCTGGGTTTAGGGGCAAAAGACTAACTGAATTATCATAGTAGCTGTTTCCCTCAAAAGTTTCCCTCAGGATAGCTGGTGTTCTCACACTCCAATGCATGCACGCAGTTTTATGCAGTAAAGCAAAGGATTAGAGGTCTTGGGGCCAAAATCAGATTCATTGAACTAGGAAACCAAACCTATTTAACTAAGTTCTATAGGCCTGTATTATGTCACATGGCCTAAACCCAGGCACACAAAAATAATCTATAAAGTAAATTTTTTGTAGTTGGAGCCAACATACAGACCAGTGATTTTCAACAGTATTGGCTTTATGTCATGTGGGAACAGTTTTAGTTAATTGGCTTGAATTAGACCCAGTGTCACTATTTTTAAAAATCACCCCATGGGACTCTTGAGTGTATCTAATTTGAGAATCCTATACAGCAGTTGTAGAAACTGCAGCAGCCATGCTCGGAGAATTGGAAGACTTGATGATCAGGCTGTGACCAGAAGTTGCAAGGGAGAGAGCCATGGGCTGGTCAGGCAAGAGGACACTGAGAGAACTTTAACACTGTGGAAACTGTAGACAAAAATGTGGTGCCCTGCTCAGAGTCTAGGACTATGCTCTACTACATGACAATACATACATGCATGCATACATACATGCATGCATACATACATGCATGCATAAAAAGGGGGGATCATAGCACCAAAGTTTCCACCAGCTCAGTAAGGTAAGACTCAAACTTGGGCTGTGACATGACAAAGCCAGTGCATGATCTATCTGAGCTGTTTGTCAGCACAGCGTAATATTTTCATAGCAGAATACTTTTGTTTCAATGCTCCTCCTCCCTCAAGGACAGAGAACTTGTGGTTTCCTCGATGCAGGACTCCACACACGAATGAAAATAAATAAATAAATAAATAACTTTATCATAAAAAAACTGATATATGGAGTCAGGTGGTGGCAACACTTGGTAGAGTACACGCATACTATGCACAAGGAACTGAGTTCAAACACACAGTCCTCACATGAAAGGAGGAGGCTCACGAACTCTGTTTCAATGCTGCAGGTGACTCTCCTCTCCCTCTCCTCCTTTCTTGCTGTTTCTTACCCTCTATCAGAACAAAAATGAAATGGCTGCCAGGAGGGGGGGGGGATCACGCAGGCACTGAGCTCCAGGTGACAAAAAAAAAAAAGAAAAATTCTTGTCTTCCTTTCAACCTTTATAGGATTTTCATGTGCATATGATTATTGTTGGTTAGTCAAATTGATACATACTGAGGTTGGCAGATAGCTCAGTGGGTAAGATAGCCTTACCTCACAGGGCCTTAGACCCTGGAAACCGGGGAAACACACAGAAATATCATGTATGGTAAAGAGGTATTCTAGCATCCTTTTCTCCTCCTCCTCCTCCTCCTCCTCTCTCTCTCTCTCTCTCTCAACATAGAATTTTTAAAGCAGGCCAAGGAGACTGCTCAGCAGTATCACACATGCTTGAAGTCCTAGGTTCATTTCCTGGCACTATGTAAAATAGGGGGGAGAGTGGGGAAAAATACATATTCTTTACCAAAAAAAAAAAAAAGCATTTTAAATAAGGTTTTAAAAAGTAAGACACTTGTCAGATCTATTAAAGAGGTACAAGAATCAATCAATTTTAAAATACGCTAAAGTCAGTTGCTAAGATGTATAAAAGATCCTGTTCTTAAAGAGAAGGATGAATAGGGGATGATCTCACTACTCATGGGCAGAACTTAAGAAACAAGAACAGAAAGGGGAAACATAAAATAAAGCTTGGACTGGTTTGGTGTATCAAAGCAAAGGACTCTGGAAGGAGAAGAGAGAGACAGGTGAGGGGAAAGGGGGCTTTCAGGTCCTGGTACATGGCGATGGAAAGGACCAACTGGGGGTGGAAATGCTTTGCAGACACCTATCATGGTGAAAATTGTACCCATGTGCCAACAACTATACTGAAAAGCATTAACCTCCCAATTAAAAAAAACAAATAAATATCCTATTCTTGTGCTCTTATCACTTGGAATTGATCTTTGAAAGAAAAAATGCCCATCTGCTAAAGAGAAAGGGAATCTCATAGTTATTTTAATTCACATTTCTCTTACTACTAGTGGAACTGTACAGTTTTCATGGTTTTTTGGTCTCTTCTACTTTATACAAGTCACATGACCATGTCTTTTCCTTGTTTATTTATTGTTTTTATTATTCTTTTGATAAGTTCACTGCTCAGCTCTGACTTATGTTGGTGCTGGGCATCAAAGTTGGGACCTCTGTTATGTCAGGCATAAACCATTATTCTATTTCTCTGGTGTCATTTCACTTTGAAATGTATTTCTTATTCATTTGTTAAGTGGTATTAAGAATGTTAATTTTGTCTGTTACATATTAGTGAATTTTTTCCTAGCTTTTCTTGTTTGATCATAGCACACACTGACATAAGGAAGCTTGTCATTCTTATGTAAAAAATGTTAAATTTGTCTTTAATATATTTCCTATGCCTCTTCCCTATCTTCTTTTTTTGAACTGACAAGTTCCTGGGACTTAGAGCCAGAAGAACAACACTCAACTTGCCAGCTGTGTCATTTAAAGGGAACCACTTGGCTTCTCTGTAGC
Source organism: Erinaceus europaeus (assembly GCF_950295315.1). Lineage (NCBI taxonomy): Eukaryota > Metazoa > Chordata > Mammalia > Eulipotyphla > Erinaceidae > Erinaceus > Erinaceus europaeus. Next base: position 68,095,333 of record NC_080174.1, on the reverse strand, counting down.
ATGTTTCCTTGTCTGCATCCTAGCTTTTATCAGGATAAAATTCAGTCACCACTATAATAGCAAGCCTTCACTATCTTAGTCACTCACGTACCCATCTCCAGAACCTAGAACAGAGCCTTGAACAAAATAGGCACAATAGGAAATATTTACTGAATGAATAAAACAGGCATCTGGCTTAGACCCTAGCCCAAAACAGACAGCCCATAAAATACTGTCCAAACATTCTTAGCAAGCCCAAACATCCCTGTTGCTAAGATATTTTCAATAGGTCAGAAATCATCTGTCCCAAATCTGCTGTTTACATTTTTCCTGCTCGTCTGCAGTAAAGTGTGCCCTGGATGTACAGGATAAGCCAGTCCTGTTCTGAGCAACTCTGGTGGATACAAATGAAGACTAGCGCACAGGCAGACACTGCCTTTATCCCATGAAAAGCCCTCACAGGGCTTCATTGCACAGAGAGAAAAATTAAAACAGGAGACAAAAAGCACCAGAATGTGAATCAGGAGTCTTACTGAGAAGTGAGGTGAAAATGGGAAAAGCAGGGGTAGGAAATCTTGTTAGAGGAGCCACCTACCAAGGGTTTGGAAAGAGAAAGAAACTTCAGAGAAGAGGAAGCTGGCAGGCCAGATGGCGCATTATCACATAGGCCTCCTTTCACTCCTGAGACTATTGGCCTATAGCACTACTTGACCACAAGATGATTCTGGGAGTTTTTTGTTTGTCTTGTTTTTATTTTCCCTTTTGTTGCCCTTGTTTTATTGTTATAGTTACTGTTGTTGTTATTGATGTCGTCATTGTTGGATAGGACAGAGAGAAAAGGAGAGAGGAGGAGAAGACAGAGGGGGAGAGAAAGATAGACACCTGCAGACCTGCTTCACTGCCTGTGAAGCGACTCCCCTGCAGGTGGGGAGCCGGGGTGCTTGAACCGGGATCCTTACCCAAGTCCTTGCGCTTTGCGCCACGTGCACTTAACCCACTGTGCTACCACAACTCCCTGATGATTCTATTTTATAATCATGTTTTTTCCTCACCCAGGTGGTTTTACTTTCTCACTGATACTTTTACTATATGCTAATGTGCTGGCTTCGAGAGATAGCTCCCCAGATAAACGGTGTGCCTTATCACCCACGCAGCCCAGGTTCAAGTCCTGGCACCACATGGGAGTATCAGAAGCTCCAATACTGTGGTCTTTCCCTGTGTGTCTAACTAACTGAAGAAAATATAAAATTGACCTGAGAGCAGTAAACTTGTGAATGCACAAGGCCTTGACTTGGGGTGAGGGGACTTTATAGGTTTTATATATACAAAGGGGAGACTTGGAAACCTTGGGTGGGCAGGAATCCAAATTTTCGGCCAAGTCAGAATTTTTATGTCTATTCTGAATAAGCCTAAGTAGTTTGTTTTCATATTCATAATTGGTTCTCCTTTTTGAGAGGGGACCCCCTTAAAGGATGTGGTAAAAGACCAGCTTCTTCCTATGTCGGGACTTTGCATTTTCAACAGTGTTTCTATGCTTATTAAAGAAGAAATCTGTGGCAAGAGAAAAAGTATGGGGGCTTGGGAAGCTTGGGATGACTTTCTGGGCTAGAACTCAAACATAGTCATTCCTAATAGCAAGAGATGCTAAAAACAGTAGCACTGTGCCCAAGAAGAGAAAGTTTGTTTGGTGAACAAGTAACCTCCCTCTGCCACAATGGGTATCTGTAACTAAATTTAATGAGTTCTGGGGAAGCTGTGCAGAGTTCCCATGTGATCACTTTCTTTGCTCTCCTTCTAGACTCAGCCTCTAAAGAGTTCCATTGCTGCCAAGGAGGCAGATTTCTGCTCTGGCTTTCCAAAGGACGGTCTGAGCTCTGCAACGGCCAGCAGTTGTTTTGTTTTCCAGAACATTTTCCAGAACTCTGGCTATGGGACTTCTGAGATTGAAGCTGAGACCTTGGAGCCTCAGGCATGAAAGTCTTTTAAATAACCATTATGCTATCTCCCTAGCCACAGAAGTGTGTTTTTGCAAATTCCTGAGCTTCTGTAAAATTAACCACAATAATAGCTCCAACCTCAAAATTCTCAGTGGATTGCATGAGAAGGCACAACAATCCACTTAGCATGAAACTGACAAACTGGAACTGCCCTGACATTCTATCAATATTACTGCTAGTAGTAAATGTAAAATATAGATATAAGTTAATATATTTATTACTGTCATAGGCTAGTACAGATTTTGAAAGTGAAAAAAAGAATCTGGACCAGTACGAAGTTCACTTGGGAACATGCCTACTTTGTCACTGACACAATCCAGGTTTGAGCCCAGTCTCCTTTCACTTCCTTCAACTGACTGAATTTGACTTTACACAAATTCCCACCCCCACTGTATGATAGTCCAACCTTTAGTCTGCCTTCTTCCTACTCAGTTTTATCCCTCTAGTGTTCAGAGAATATTTCCACTGAGATCGTGTGACCTCTGACACCTAAATTATTACTATTTTTTTAATAGCCTATCTTTCTCAATGACCTCACTTCCATCAATAGACTGTCAGAGGGGGAGTGAAATAAGGAAACAGTCCAAAGAAACTTAAGTCTTAGATATCTAACCAGGAAGAGAAGCAAAAGATCCTCCTCCAAGTTTGGAAAGAACAAACAGCTGTTTCCAAAGGTAAGGCAGGTATTAAGGAAATGTTTAGTCATATTACAAGTTTATTTCTCAGTTAATTTTTTCATTTTTTAAAAAATTTTATTTATTATGAGATAGAAACAGAGAGAAATTGAGAGGATGAGGGAAGAGAGAGAAGGAGAGAACCAGAGAGATACCTGCAGCCCTGTTTTACCATTCACAAAGCTTCCCCCCTCCAGGGATGGGGGGAACAGGGGCTTGAACCCAGGTCCTTGTGCACTGTAATGAGTGCACAAAACCAGGTGCGCCACCACCTGGCCCCTGTCTCAGTTCATTTTCCAAAGCTATAATGTCTCTGCCCCAATACAGAGAATTCCAACACTGCTTTTCAGAATAAGATGGGCTCAATCTGCTCAAATCCATTAACATTCCCTTCTCAACTGATTCATTACCTGGAGCATGAAGCTTGCATGCCAATTTGAATAGAAACAGGAGACAATATGTAAAGGAAAGGGTATATTGACAATCTACAAAGTGAGTGTACCAACAGCTCTTAAAAAAATAATACTGTAGAAAATTAATATCCCAATTTTATAACCTAATTCTGTTGGTCCTGCAGGTTACGTTGCAGTAAGCCCAAGTAATCGACCTTCATATGCTTTCTCACACTGGATCACGTTAGCTCAACATATGCTTTTCAAGCCCAAGTTTTGAGCTTAAAGTGAAAGTTGCAGCACTTTTAAGCAACTCATTGATAGAAGCAGCACTTTAGGGGGTGGAGGAACTAGTTTCCTTCCACTCAGTTTCCTTGTGATAATCGTCCTTTTACAATTTTCTCAATTATATTTTGAATAATTCTGAAGATGCATTGATGTAACTAGTTCTTTTTACATTAAAATGTGTCTTTGCAGAACAAAGTCACAGCTGGAGACACTGTAGAGAGATGCTATTGGCTTCAGAAGAAAGAAAAACAAGTGCCCAGGGTGAGGATGATGTGCTGCAGTCCTTTTCTTTGCAGTATTTTAGCTCTCAAGTGTGAAATAATTGCAACAAAGGCAAAAGAAAATGATGAAAGCAGATATTTTCATTCAAATATGTGGCATTTCCTTCCCTTGGGAGTCTGTAGGAACACACACATCTACAACAGATGGCTTAGGGAGCAAGCAGTTCTGCCTGATAAGGAATACAGATAAAGCTGTCTTATTTTTATTTATTTATTTTTTTCCCTTTTGTTGCCCTTGTTGTTTTGCATTACTGTTGTAGTTATTATTGTTGTTACTGATATCGTCGTTGTAAGATAGGACAGAGAGAAATGGAGAGAGGAGGGGAAGACAGAGAGGGGGAGAAAAAGATATACACCTGCAGACCTGCTTCACCGCCTGTGAAGCAACTCCCCTGCAGGTGGGGTAAAGCTGTTTTCTTAAGGTAACCCAGAATCCAAGAAGCAAATAATACCATGACCAATATCATTGCTAAGAAGCTGATAAAACACACACCCACAACAAAGTGAAAATCACAAATTGCTCCACTGGCAATAAAGTACCTCAAATCAGCCCTGAGTATTATCTCAGGGGACATAACTTCAGCAATACTTTGAATCTCTAAGCTAGGAATACACTTGTATAATACAAGGCAATTTAAACTTTATGAATAAGGCAAACGCTCAAGAGCTGGAAGAAAAGCTGAAGTCATGTTTAATACAACACCGCCACCTAGAGGTCAAATATTCAGTAACTGGACACCCATAGCCAAAAGTCAGTGGAAAGCTGCACTAGCCACTGCCCTGATAAAGGAAGCCAGGCTTTTCACATCAAGGCTCCAGTGAGAGACCATTTAAAAGTTAATGGTTTGACAGGCGTCAGGGAGACAAGAAGGGCACACAACTTTGATGGAGGGTGTGGTGACTCACATACACGAGTGGGTGTGAAATTATACTCCTGAAGGCTTATGATTTTGTAAAACACTGTTAAATCACTCATTTTAAAAAGAAAAAATGCTCTGCATCACTTATTAACGAAATGCAAATTAAGATGATAAACTAAGGAAACAGCTCATCTGGATAGCGTGATGGTAGTAAGTGCTGCATTGTCCTGTGCACCACTCAGGTTAGAGCCCTGCCCCCATCACATTGAAGGAAACATCAGTGCTGTGGTCTTTTACTCCTTCTCTGCCTCTATTTTTAAAAATGAGATACTGGGGGACAGGTGGTAGCGCAGCGGGTTGCACAAGGGCCGGGAGTAAGGGTCCCTGTTCGAGGCCCCACTCCCCACTTGTGGGGGAGGGGTCGCTTCACAAGCGGTGAAGCAGGTCTGCAGATGTCTTTCTCCCTTTCTTACCCTCCTCTCTCATTTCTCTCTGTCCTATCCAACAATAACAATGGGAAAAAGATGGCCACCAGGCATAGTAAATTCAGTGCAGGCCCCAAGCCCCAGTGATAACCCTGGAGGCAAAAAAAAAAAAAAAAAAAAAAAATTACCCCTGAAATCTTACGTTTTGTAAAACTTGGTTCAATCACTTAAAAAAGGGAAAGATATGCTAAGCACTTTATCAAGAAACAGAGCAGACCTGCCTATAGCAAAGTGGAGGTGGTAAGATAGAGGCAGGAAAAGGAAATACTCTTTCCAACTTCAGTATCACTTTATTGGTGAGATGATTTACAGGATTTATGTTGTCAAAGCAGGTACCATTCACATTTTCTAAAATAAAAAAAAAAGGTGTATTAAGACACTGGGGAACTGGTATTAAAAATGATGGAGGAGCCTGCTAGTGGTGCTATACCTGGTTGAGCACTCATGTTACAGTGCACAAGGACCCAGGTTCAAGCCCCCTGTCCCACGTGCAGGGAGAAAGCTTTGCAAGTGAAGCAGGGCTGCAGGTGTTTCTCTGTCTCTCTCCCTATATCTCTCTTCCCTCTCAATTTCTTTCTGTCTCTATTCAATAAATTAAAGATAATTTTTTTTAAATGGAGGAAAAGGACCTAGGTTGGGAAAGTAAGTATCTTCCACCTAGACACCTATCATGGGAAGATGAGAGGTTATACCTGTGTCAACAACTGTCCTGTAAACCTCTGGATATATAAAGAAAAAAAAAAATCAAACCTCCAATCCTAATGAAGTTTTAGTAAAGAGTTCTTTCTTCCGTGTACTTAATATTTGCTGCTTGAATAGACTTTTTAAGCAAATATATTTTTCTACTGTATTTAAACTGGGTGTAAATTTTTACAAAATTATTAAATGTAGGATGTCACTTTTTTTTTAATTTGGAAAATACTTAAGACTCTAGTGAGGAATTTAAACAAAAGACAGCACTATTGAGTGGGATGGAGTGGGAGGAGGAGAGTGTACACATACTGTCTGTCGGTGTGACTGGGCCTCACTGCCCCAATCTGTCAGAACTTCTCAGCAGCCGCAAGGTTGTTAGGCATTTTCTCATCTTACAAGTGTCATTTTGTTCAAGAGCACACTCTTTCCAGGACAGACTCTATCCAATGGCTGGCTAATTCTGGAATACAGTGGCCCACCCCCACGTGGAAGAGACATGTCTTTAAGAATCAAATAAGTTTAGGAATAAAGGGTATAAACCAAAGAAAACAGGTTTCTCGGTTCAATGATTTTCCAGAGATTTTGACAGTTGACTCTACATAATAAATCTCCAAGGGGGGGGGGGGGGAAGAAATCAGTGTTTCCAAAATTTAATTAACCTGTCTGACCACCCCCTTAACACTTGGCAGTGTGTGCTCCTGCCTTTTATTTCTTCACAGTTAACCAGTTATATGAGTAGACTGGTACCCTTGCTTTAACAATGCCAGTTTACACCTTTTGATCAGACATCACTGATGGCTGGCTTTTCCACTCCCAACTATAATCTGATTTGGGATTTATATCGTCATTCTATCCATCACCAAGGCTCTTTACTCCTCTGGACTTCAGCTCTTTGTAATTTTAAAAAAGTGATGCAGGAGGTGGTGTGCTGTAGATAAGGTATTAGATTCCCAGACATAAAGTTTCTTCAAGTTTGATCTCCAGCACTGCATGTGGCAGAGTGAAACAAGAGATAAGGGAGGACCTGGAGACAAGGGAGGAAACAGACACATACGAACAGACTCTGAAGGCCTCACACATTGGTGTGTTAACCAGCAAAAGAGAAGGCGATGAGTGGCAAAATGATAAGAGTGGGACAGCCCAGTGTCCCATCATCCCACTGTTACATATCTTAGGCAAATGAAAAACTGATTTTGGAGTAAATACATTTATTGATACCCATTTTATATAGTTCAATGAAATATTCTATAAATATAAAAGCATTTTTCTTTTGGATATCACCATGGTCCATGTAAATACTCAACAGTCAGGATCATCTTGCAGGAAGCACTCCAAGTCACACTGTTGGTTTAAAGACCTGAATATACATATTTCATAAACAGTGGCACTTATGTACTCAAGTGGTCCAGTGGCTTTGGAATATATGATTACTGCACATGTGGAGTAAAAACAATGCGTTACGTTTAGATCAAATCAACAGAAAGGGTACCAGTCATCAACACAAAGAAACAATTATGAATTCATATATTAGGCCAAGAAGTACCACAGTTGACACTTGGTGTCAGAATACTGGAGACGAAGAATGTTTAACGACACATGTTGTGGTGCCATGTGCTCTCTCCAACTCCCAGTGGATAGTCCACCAGTGCGCCTTAAGGTCATCCATAGTCTACAAAACAACAATTCTTAAGAGAATTGAGACAGTATAAAATAAAAGGGAAGTAGCGGCTGGCATCAAGTCTAAAGCAAAGTGAGCAAAATATTTCAATTAGTTTCTTCCATAGGAGGAGATTGTAGGGAAAACAAAAAAATTAATTCCCTTTGTTACATCTATCATGATCATTTAACTAATGCAGGAGAAAGAATCCCGGTTTCTGTTTTGCACCCATAACACCAGTACAATTTGTTTTTCTTCTGTTTCATAAAGTTTCTTCTTCAGTTCATCAAGGGAACTAATATAGTAGCCACTGTTGAGCCTTACTCATGACCTAATGCAGCATAAAAATTTTCTCTTTTCTTCAGTAACAAATACAGGAATGTCCCTTGCTGTGATCAGAGCTTGTGTCTTCTGAGTTAAGCAAGCAAGTGCATTTAAAAGGTGTACAATGTCCAAAAATTGAAATCTGAGAGGCAGTGTTAGAACATAAGCAAGGCAGGATTTTGAGAGACTACTCAAAATGAAAACCTAAAGAAAGCATATAAAAGTTCAGTTCTTTCTATTATTCCCAACTGGTAACTGACAGCAACATTCCCTGGTAAAGATGAGCAAGTGGTGCTACCTCCAGGTCTAAAATACTCCACTTATAAGACCCCAATGAAGAGAATGACACACAGGGGTTCTGAGGTCTCTAGAATTCTTTTTTTTTTTTTTTTAAAGAAATAGTAGCTTCAGTTGCACACCACTTATTTGAAGAAGTTTTCATCCAAATGAGACTCTCTACCCCTTATTTCTAGTGCAACAGGCCTCAGACTCCCACAAGCAGCAACTCCCATGTCCTGTAGCATGTGGTATGTGACCCTGGAGTGAAGAGTAAGCAGGCACACAGCCCCAGCTGCTGGAATTCAGGCTAGATGGCATTTCGTGGGGTGCCATTGTGTGTCAATGCTTTCAGGCTGGGAGCACTGGTCTGGTGACCACAGCTCCTGTGAGAAGTCACACCCACCTCAAAAACCTCATGAATAGCTTTTCGGAAACAGTGGAAGTTGTAGTCTATTAAACCTGCAAGAGAAGGAAAAGAAACATCAGGGATTCTTGAATGTCAACTGTGAAATTATCTGCTTTAAAAAATTTGGTAACAGAAAAAGAGAAAGTATCAAATAGAAAAAAATCTAAATGAGGGATTTTTTAAATACATTTAAAAATTGTTTATTGTCTTTGTTTATTGGATAGAGACAGCCAGAAATTGAGAGGGAAGGGGTTGATAGGGAGAGAGACAGAGAGACACCTGCAGCCCTGCTTCACCATTTGTGAAGCTTTCCCCCTCAGGTGGCGAGTGGGGGCTCGAACCTGGGTCCTTGCTCATTGTAACATGTGGCCAGATGTGCCACCACCCAGCTCCCGTATATAAGGGATTCTGTATACTAGAAAAAGATAAATAGAGCAAACATCTGAATGTTCACCACTAGTTATCCATCAGGCCTAGGAACTGACAGGGTAAACAAAGTAATCAGGATAGTGTATTTGCAAAAAAATATATTTACAATAAAATCTAAAATTGAAGGAAAACAGGCAAAATTGCTCACTGGCATAGTGTACCTGCTTTGTCATGCACATGATCCAGGTTTAAGCCCATCCCCCACTACACTAGGGGAAGCCTTGGTGTTGTGGCATCTTTTCCATCCCTCCCCCTCTCTCTGTCATCTGTCTCTCTATTTGAAAAACTGATCCAGGGTGGTGCAGTTCCAATAACAACAAAATAAAATAAAGTCAAAGGAAAATACTTTTAAATTTAAAAGTATCAAGCTTGGGGGTCGGGCGGTGGCACAGCGGGTTAAGCGCACATGGCACAAAGCTTAAGGACCGGCGGAAGGATCCCAATTTGAGTCCCCAGCTCCCCACCTGCAGTGGAGCCGCTTCACAAGCGGTGAAACAGGTCTGCAGGTGTCTTTCTCTCCACCTGCAGTGGAGCCGCTTCACAAGCGGTGAAACAGGTCTGCAGGTGTCTTTCTCTCCCCCTCTGTCTTCCTTCCCCTCCTCTCTCCATTTCTCTCTGTCCTATCTAACAACGACAACATCAATTACAACAACAATAACTACAATAAAAAACAACTAGGGTAACAAAAGGGAATAAATAAATAAATATATTTTTTAAAGTATCAAGCTTTTCCATTTACAAGTTTTAAGTCAGTGGCAACTGAAGCAATACTTCTGCAAACTGCTCAGGAGAATCCACAATTTGGGGAAGTAACCAAAAGGCCCATTAGGGCAGGCTTAGGAAGCCTATATAAGCTCTTTTAAGGCAAGGCATTTCCTTCTTCATCTGTTTCTCATGAGGCACCTTCCAAGTAAGACTTTGGTCATGCAAAGGGTTCTATTTTTGACAGAAATGGCTAGTCACCACTAGATGGTTTCACTCATATGTGGAATATAGAGAATTGAAACAAAATGAACTTAAAATAAAAAAAAAGAAGTAGTAGTCAAATTCTTAAGATTTGTGAGAACTACAGTGGTTATCATTGGGAAGGAGAGGGAAACACAGAATTGTGGTGGTGGGTGCAGTGAAACTATACCCCTGTAATCTTATCATCTTGTAAACTACTACTGGACCACTACTCAAAATTTAAAAAGAGAAAGAAATGGATAGTTGCCTACCAAGAATTTATTTCCCCTTCTTCCTAAGAAACAAAACCCAACCTGGGTGAGCACATTGGTATTCTGCTAAAACACTGTACTTCCCAGTCTTCCTTGCAATCAGGTATAGCCAAACGACCAATTCAGGCCGCTGAGATAAATGGACAATGTGGGACTTTATGAAATATCCTAAAAAGGAAGAGAATCTCATCTTTCCCACCCCAGAAATCTTTGCCCTTTAATGTTCAGAATATGGATATTGTGGGAGACAGCATAATGGTTATGCAAAAAGACTTCCATGCCCAGACTCAATACCCTGTACCAACATTAAGCCAGAGCTCTAAAGTGAGTGAGTGATGGGGGGGGGGGGGGTAGAGGGATATGGACAAGGTAGCTGGAGCTCTAGAAAAAAACATTCTAGATGAACTGACCTTGTTAACAGAAGTCAGAACTAAGAATGACAAAATAAAGCATTGGACTATCAAACATGAGGGTCCAAGTTTGATCCCCAAAATCACATTGCCAGAGTAACACTCTGGTTCCCTTTCTCTCTCTTTCCTCTTAGTAAATAAATAAATATCATGTTAAAAGTTATAGCAGAGGGGCTCAACCAGTGACGCACCTGGCTAAGCACACATATTACCATGCACAGGACCTGGGCTTGAGCCCTTGCTCCTCACCTGCAAAGGGGATGCTCCACGAATAGTCAAGCAGATCTGCAGGTATTTATCTATCTACCTACCTATCTATCTATCTATCTATCTATCTATCTATCTATCCCTTCTCTCTCAATTTCTTTCAGTCCTATCCAATAAAATAGGATAGGAAAAAATGGCAGCTGAGAGCAATTGATTCATAATGCTGGCACTAAGCCCTAGAGATAACCCTGGTGGCAACCGAAAAAAAAAAAGTTATAGCAAACTTACACTTTAATATCATTTATACAAGTATATAGAATATTCTATTAGTGTTCAAGGATAGATAAAACTAAAAGAATAAATCATGAATAGAAAAAAAGTAAAATACTACACTCAACATAGCAAAAAGAAGAGGGTTTCAACTGAGAAATACACAGAAGACAAACAATTAGCTACCTTATTTTAGTTGCTTTTTAAATACGGTTTGGGAGATCAACCCAATGTCTCACAGATGTACATTACCACTGAACCACCTCACCCAGCCCAACTGTTTCCTACTTTTAGAATAAAAGAGAGCACAAAGCAGCACATGGGGTGCTTCTTGATGCTACCATGTGATGCCAGGGAGCGAGGCCAGTTTCATAAAAGCAACATGTGTGCTCTACTGCTGAGCCACATTCCTGGTCCCATATTTTAGTTCTTTGGCTGAATGGTGAATACATTTTTGTTTTATTAAAAAAAGAAAAGTGTATATTTGAATAGTAATGTCAACAGTGATGAAATAATATTTAGTATTTAGTATTAATATGGAAATCTGTGGCAGAAAAGTAGGATTTAACAGAGACCTATTACAGATCCATAAACAGTTAAATGATGTGATAAAAAAAAGTCCGAAAATAGGGCAAAGGAGAAAACATGAAAGTTATGCAAAAAGACTTTCATATCTGAGGCTCCAAAATTCCAGGTTCAATCCCCCACATCACCAGAAGCTGAGCAGTGCTCCAGTCTCCCGCTTTCTCTGTATCTTTCTCTCTGTAGCCCTCTACATCTCTCTTTCATTAAAATAAAACAAAGTTTTAAAAAATGAATACAAAATATCTAAATTAACTTTAAAAATTATGAAAATAACGGGAGTCGGGTGGTAGAGCAGCAGGTTAAGCGTAGGTGGCGCAAAGCGCAAGGACCGGCGTAAAGATCCTGGTTCAAGCCCCTGGATCCCCACCTGCAGGGAAGTCACTTCACAGGCGGTGAAGCAGGTCTGCAGGTGTCTATCTTTCTCTCCCCTTCTCTGTCTTCCCCTTCTCTCTCCATTTCTCTATCTCCAACAACGACGACAACAACAACTACAACAATAAAACAACAAGGGCAACAAAAGGGAATAAAACAAATAAATAAAAATCCTAAATAAAAACAGTACGAAAATAAGTCTGCTTTTGAATAGATGGCACATACTAAGTCTTCACTATTATCTGTAGAATACTTGAAATATCAAGTAGAAGGTTACTACAGCATTACCACCTGAAATAATCAACAGTGAAAATGAAAAAGAAGCCCAAAAACAATTCTAAGAAGTAAGTTTTGGTAAAATTTCAACATAAACAGAAAAAAGAGTGAAATAATCCACAGAATGTTCTCTGTGAGATGATCCGCAAAGGGCCCTTCAGCAAAAATGCCACACAATTATCTGACCACAAGATAGCTAAGCTTGGATACCAGAAAAAAAAGTGGCAAAGCTAGTAATAAAAATAGGGTGTCCAAAAGGAACATGAAGCAAAGAGATATTCATCAGTTTACAGACACCAGGACAAGAGTATCAAAAGCACTGTTACTTACTAATAACTAAGCACAGGATTGGAACATGGGCCCAAGTAGAGATGGAAAATGTGAATTT